>NW_027656206.1:0-139115 GCF_964235325.1 Thermobia domestica | reverse complement strand
CAGGTGGACATATGTTTTGAGGTGCTAATGGGTAGTCTTTGTGATAGTCATGCAATTTTTTAGGATATTCAAGATCAACTTCTAATATGTAACCAGTATCAGAATCATCAGGTATATTTGTGAAATCTATTTCTTCAATCTCATCCTCGCTTAACCATCTAAATCCCTTATACGGTAAATATTGACTCATTGCCCACCCATACAAGTTATTGGCGTCTAGATACATTAAGTAAGAATCTTCTTTATCCTTATCGTAATCTTCCATATACTTATTGTTTGCTTTCACATATCTTTTTGAACATTGGCTAATCCCACCTCTTATACCTTTCTCTACCATTAATACCATATCATAATCCCATAACAGCTCTAATTTTATATTTGTCATCTTTAACATAGCATCCCAAGCTAAACCTGGTGCTGTCATATACCAAGCTGGATCAAGATCATAAGCTTTAAGACATGTTTCTCTAAAGTTCTCAAACACATCTGCTAACAATAATACATCTGTTTTCAAATATAAATCATGGTATTGTCCGAGATTTTTAATGTCAAATGTTCCCCACACTTTCTTTGCATGCTTATAATCCTCATCGCTTATATGTGTGTTGTTAAGCTTGTTGTAGAATGCTTCTTTTGGTGGTAATTTTCTTTCTTTAAACCTATCCCAATTGTTAACATAATCATATGGGTAAACACCTTTTCTTATCACAAGTTGAAACTGTTCTTGATTAGGATAAAAGTGTTGGGTATGTATCATTTGCTCAGGTTTCAAGTTCGATGACAATTTGTCTAAACTGCAAGCCATAAATCTAAATGAATCTACAAATTTCAATTTAATAGCTCCAACCTTTTTACTGAATGATATGTATCTTTCCTCGTTATTGGGTATTAGATCTATTTCTTCTTTATTACATCCAAGCTCTTTTATAAACAGGTGAGAGTCATATCCTGTCAAGTTATGTATGATCACTGGTACAAACTTTGGTACTTTAACTTTTAAATTGCAGTTATTACATAGAGGTGCTACAAACTCTCCTGTTATATGATCATGATGTTTAACTTTGTGGTTTTCTGGTGTATATTTTACTTTACAGTAAGAACAGGATTCGGATTGGTTGAACTCTTTTCTCTGACTTTTTGTTAATGGTAATTCGTTATTTTGTTTGTATATGTTCGATATGTGTTTGGCTTCTTTTGTTAACAGTCTTATGAACTTCTTAGCTGCATCTTTACCTCTATACACAACAGGATTGGTTTTACTTCCATCACTCTTTACTACATAATAACAAAATCCAGATGGTTTATGTTGTTGATATTTTTTGGTATATGGCTCACTATCTGGATAACATTCTTCACAACCCATAACTTTATGTAACAAACATTCAAAATCAGCATAAATCACAAATGGCATTTTCATTATGTATTGGTAGTTTTTAAATTCAACGCATTTACCTTCTTCAGGCATTATTATTTTTACTGGCTCATTTAACGAACAATCTTGCTCATGTTTATTTAAAGCGTTTTGTGAGTAAAAGTATAACAAACATCTGTCACATAAATATTTTCGAGCTCTCTTTTTAGTTAATTGTGTACATACTAGTCTGCTTAAATCCTTAATCCAACAATAGTGTGTTTTAACTTGGTCTTCATTTTGTTCTTTTACATATAATAAATTGACATGATTTTCTTGCTTGTTTTGTGTGTGATGTAGTATATAGATTGAATAGTCTTTATCATATGCATAAACATTTATAGAAATATTAAGTAATTTTTCAGCTCTTGGAATATCGCTTAGTTTTACAGGGAAATGAATATTTTTTAATTTTTCTTGTAAGTATTTGACAGCTTGCTTGTACTTGGAAGGTCGTTGTGGATCTTTATTAACTGGGTATAGTGCAGAACAAATTGAATATAAGAAACATTTTTCATCTTCATTCTTTACATTAATTACTGCCTTTTTGTTTTGAATTTGTTTAGGTAATTCTATGTATGTTGATCCTCTATATGGTGTATATTTGACGATTGCTAGTTGTAAAAAGTTAATGTTTATAAGAGCCCAGCCAGAACCTCTAGCTTGGAACTCATCCATTCTTGTTCTTAATCTTTGTTTCATCTTAGTTATTTCTTCCTTTAGATTACTTGATCGATATATTTCCTGGTTTTCAGTGTTAAAATAGAAGTTTTCAGTTTCTTCACCTTTCTTATATGTACAACTTATATAAAGATTAGCTTTCAATGAACTATGTTTACTTAAGCTAATTTGTAATCTGTTTGATATAGCTTTAGATGTTGCAGTAATATATTGTTCAAGTGGATCTTGTGGTTTGTAATCTGTTGTAAATCTCCATGTTTCTAATCTTGATTTTAATGCAATGTTCTGCCGTTTTACATCGATTGGTTGTGATTCAACTTTGATTCTTGGTTCTTCAATTACTTCTTGTTTAAATGGGAATATATTTCTAATCTGTCTCCTGCTTTGTTCATCATCATGTTGTTTAAGAAGGTCTATCAGTTCTGCTTTTCTTAATCGGGAATATCTTCTGATTCCCCTCTCTTTACATTGTCGCCTTAACTCTACTACAGTAAATCTATTATAATTATTCATCTTATTTATTATATAGAAAATCTTTATACTCTTCAATTTTTATCTTCACCGGGTTATTTCAGTTCATTTTCATTTGTCCTAGTACAACGCTTAACATTGTACACCCCTGCCATTGTCTACATATTAAGCGTTGTATTAGAACACGGCTTTCATGGGATTAACCCATCAAAGTCACATATGCACATTTAAAACTGAATCATTTTTGTAAGCTTACTCATCATCATCATCATCATAATCATCACTACCATATTTGTATTCATCATCACTACTCAAATCAGATGTTTTTTGTTGCATTACTAATAACTCTTTTTCCTTTAACAGTATTTGCTTCTCTAGTAGTGTTGCTAAGAGTTTAAGATCATGATGAATTAGCTCAAGTCTATCATGTAATAAATCAAAATCTTTCTCCATATTTGTTATATAGAAAACCAACAAAAAAATGAAACAATATTAAAAATCTAAGAATAAAAAACAAACATGACTAGTGCTAAAGAAATATTGTCTTACAAACCTGTATTTGATTGTGTATGTAAACATTTAGATATTGGTGGTTATAATGACAAAGACAAAATAAATTTTAGCGTATCCTTAGGTATGTTAGATCATTTGTTCAAGAAGGCCACTAAAGAAAACAACTCATTTCTTACACAAAACATTCTCTATGCAAACGTTATGGACTTGTCTGATGAAATATTAGATTCACTGACTGATGAACAATGGCTATCTATAGGCTATGATGGTTATGACGAGGAATACAACTATGATCACATTACAGAAGACTTCATACGCAAATATCAGGAGAAAGTTAATTTGATTGAAATATGTTTATGGAAAAATTTGTCGGAAGAGTTTATAAGAGAATTAGCTGATAAAGTTGATTGGGAGATTATTTCAGGAAGCCAAGACTTATCAGAAGACTTTATAAGAGAATTTGCAGATAGAGTTGATTGGAAAGAAGTATCGTATCACCAAAAGCTATCTGAAGAATTTATTAATGAGTTTATAGATAAAGTTGATTTTGATGCTATATCTTACAAAAACGAACTCTCTGAAGCCTTTATACGAAAACATGCAGATAGAGTTAATTGGTGGTACATATCTGGAACTCGTCAATTTTCAGAAAACTTTATAAGAGATTACGCTGACAAAGTAGATTGGGAAATGATTTCAATGTCTCAAAATTTAACAGAAGAATTTATTGCAGAGTTCGAAGGTAGAGTTCATTGGCGTAACATTTCAACTTATCAAGACCTATCTATAGACTTTATATATTCGTTTAGACATTACGTAGATTGGAGAGCTATAATAAGAAAATATCATAATAATCCCAATTTAGGTGATATGTTGAATGTAGCATTCGCTGTTGCAGCAGAGGGTAATGTTTAACTAATTATCTTTTATGGCTATTATACCATAAAAGTTGTATGTTTGAAAGGGGTCCAGTGCTGGTGGACCCCAGTTGTAACCAAAACTCATTACCTTTACCTTTACAAATCTCTTATACTCAAAAACAAATCAACAACAAACTCATCGTCGTATTCTCCTTCAATATCCACGTGACAACCATACGAAACAACACAGCTGTATTTTTCTTTGACTTTGTTTAGGAGGTTGACTGAGTTTGGATCTTTAGTTTCTGATAACACTGACATTCTTGGGTACTTTTCTTTAAGGCACTGAAGTCTTGCTTTGATGTTTCGCTGCTGAACCCTTCCAACCCAATATTTGTATGACTCGTAACGCCTAACCTGATCGTGTTTGTCTGTGTCGTACTTGTCTACTATGTCTTGAAGCTGACCAACTGTGAGGTTCTTTTTAATAATAACAAGCTTGTGTACTTTCCCTGGATCTTCTGTATGTTCAGCTGCTATATCTCTAAGTCTTGTGTTTTCTATTTTTAAATCGTTCATTTGCTGTTCTATCTCCTCTACTCTTCTTTGCAACTCTTCTTGATCTTCTCTATATTGTCTAAAGTCTTTTGTGTAATAGTCGATAATGATTTGATTGCATTTAAGGTAAAACTCAGGAGAAACCCATCGAGATATATCCAAAATCAACTCTTTACATACATATGTTCCTCTTATTTCGCTCCATGTTTCACCTTTACCTCCTGTTATTGTTTTAATAATTTGATCTCCTATTGATAGAGTAGATAAAATGTACTCTATCAGTTCTTTAGAATCTTTATTTTTAAGCCAGTTGTCAAACCTCTTACCACCACTCTGACACAGTTTAGTAGCATTGAAGTATCCAGTGTTCTTATCTATAATCAGTTTAAAGTCACCAAAAATTCCATACCAATACTGATCCTTGATCTGCTCGTAACAAATATCGTTTAAACTAAAAGAACTATCCATAGTATCCATATTTATTATATAGAAAATCATTATTTTTAACTTCATTTTCGTTACCAGCTAGTTTTTACTGTGTAAGATGAGTTTCTGAAGTGGCCGGAATCCCGGCCATTTCGAAGTTTGTTGTGTTGTTAATTTTCGGTAATTTCATCGGACCGAATTCGGTCCCTGGAAATGGGGGTAGCGTTTCGATACCCTTATCTCATTTAAACATTTATATTTACACTACACTAAGGAATATATGAGACTTGTTAATGAAGATTGTATGAGGATGTACACTTGACAATGTCCTGGAAAACGGGACCTTGATTTGTTTGTATGTAACTTTGTTTTGGAGCGACTCCCAGAGTTAGTTCTGGGGGTCGGTTATTTTTTGATAATTTTTAGACCCAGCATACCGGTTCTGGAAATGTATGTTATGGGGGTATCGTTTCGTTACCCCCTTATCTCATTCGAACTATCCTTTTATGGCTATTATTCCATAAAAGACAAACATTTATATTTACACTACAACATTACTCTTATCTATCCAACTATTATGCGAATCATCAAACCCTAGCCATTTGACATATACTTTGTCACCTTTCTTTCTCAACACCTTTTCTACCAAGTATTCATCTTTATGCCTCGTCTTTAATAGTTCTGGTTCGTAAAATCTACCTTGCACATCCTCTTCTTCTAAATCTTTAATTCTATATGTAGGCGGATTAGATGGAATAACTTCACTGATAACAAATACTTCTGTTGACCAATTAGGTGTATATCCTTTCTCAAATAACCCTTTCGACTTACTTATACGAACATGATCACCTAACTTGTATTTGGGCTTAACACGCTTATATTCTTTTTGATACACTTTCTCCAATATTGCTCGCTCATTCTTTTTGCTAACTTCTATAGGTTTTAAACCAATTGTTCTATGAATTTGATGATTATACTCTTTAACTAGTGTTGGTAATATCTCTATCCATTTGTAGTTCCCTTGTGTTGTGAACCTTTTCCACATGTTCTGCTTAAGCGTTCTATTGAATCTTTCAACCACAGAAGCTTTCTTACCACTATAGGTTGAGTAGTGATTAATCTTATTTTCCTCCATTAACTTCTTAAACTCTTTATTGTAAAACTCTTTACCTTGATCTGTTTGTAAGTTACTAGGCTTTCTCGTTCTTAATATGGATTCGAATGCTTCTGTAACATTCTTCCCACTCTTATCTTTAACAGGAACAGCAAACGCATATTTCGAGAACACATCTATAATCGTTAGCAAATACTTATAACCTTTATTGATTTTGGAAACACCTTTTAATACTCCGCTATCCATTTCTACAAGATCAGCCTGCCAAAGATCATCGATACCTTTTATAACTACACTTAATCTGTCAAAGTTTTTTCTAGATGGTTTGTGAATTTCTTCTACAATGTCTTCTCTAACACCTTTACCTTCTTCTAGTCAATCAGGTTTTTTAACGAATTGAGTTTTAGTAACACCACATACAGAACAAATACCTTTCTTTAGATATCTTCCATTCTTTGTTTGTTCAATTCTAATAGTATCTTTCTTCGTATCTGTCACTTTCTTACACTTAACACAATACATCCTGTTTATTATATAGAAAATCAATAACTACCGTTGTTTAATATTATGCTTTCAACATTCTCACCATCATCATCACTATCTTCGTCTTCTCTTTCTACATGCATAAGAAGCAATAGTAATTTACCATGTTTGAGACCAGAATCTTTAGAAGGCCTAACTGCTAATAGATCATTTGTATTAAAGTGCAATGGAAAAGTTTCAACTAGAGAATCATTTAAATATAGATCTATATAATACGTATTGTAAGATGACTCTATGTGCATTAACCTACCTTTATAAAGAAATTTGTATGCGATAGATAGATTATGTATTAAAAAGAACGGAGTTTCAACATTTTCTGATATCAATCGACTATGAAGCTCTATAACATAACTCCGTTTGATGAAGTTAAGCTCTTCTTTCAACATAGCAATGTCTTTTCTCACAACTGCATTATCTAACTCTGATGTCATTTTAACATTACCAAAGATATCCATATTTATTATATAGCAAACGTCTTTAGGAAAGCTCTCTCTCTATATACATTACAACAAACAATAATTGTCCTTCTTCCATAGCAGAATTTTTATTTGGTTTAATCGTAATTATATCGTTCTTCTTAAAGTCAAAAGGTATCTCTTTAACCAAAGTATCACCCAAATATATATCTAAAAAGTATTTATCCAAACTTAAGTCCATGTGCATTATTTTCCCATTATAGAGAAATTTGTAACCATTAGAGAGATTAAATATTCTAAAGATTGGCTCCTTAACGTTTTTAGCTCTTAATCGATATAGTAGAGGCATGGTTTCTTTCTGCATAACCAATCTAGTGGTATCCATTCTAATCTTTTGAAAATCTTCTTTCTTGATGTATGTGTCTTGTAACGTTTCTAATGCATCTTCAAATCGTTTTCTATCGTTCTCTAATTGGGTTTCTATTGACCTGAGTTGACTTATGCTAACAATATCATTTAAATTCTCCAACAATTTTATTTTTTCTTCACTAATATCAACATCGCCTTTTCTATCTTTAACATTACCAAATATATCTATACTCATTTATTATACAGAAAATGCCCATCCTAGTTTTTCAAAACATTTCTTTAACATCTCTATTTGTCTAGGTGAGCGTTTAAAATCAATATCAACATGAACATCGTGCTTTCTCAACAGATAGTGCAATACACATTTCAAGTTAATAAATAATGCTCTTTCCGGATACAGCTCCCTAAAGACCTCGTGTAAGTTTTCGAAGTCGTTTATAAGTGTTTCTTCCATATGTTGTAATTTTAATGGTTTTTGATCGGTAAGGTGATAGTGTATTAAATAGACATCATCATAATATTTTGTGTATTTGTTTTTCTGTAGTACTTCTAGAACATCTTTTGTTGATATTAAATCTCTTGGTATATCTCTAAGTTTATCATTTAACACCTTGAGCACCTCTTCGGGAATAATTCTATCCTGTAAAGCTTGCAAACGAGATAGCTGTAACTTAAATCTTTTTATAGTATCATACCATGGTTTTCTTACGCAAGCAGCTTTCGTTTCTTCACAAGTACTGTAAACCCAACCACTCTCTACAGAACAATCGTCACAAATGCAACTACTCATACCTTTTATTAATGACTTACTACCACAATAACTGCATTGTAATGGCTTAGAGCTATAATTCAACAACAAGTCCTTTAAGGTAATTATTGGACGTAACTTTTCCAACTCTTCTTCCGTGTACAAAAATTTCGGTATTAACCTTTTCCATAGATCAATAACATTATATACGTTGTCTTTATCTTTTAAGTCCAGCTCGCTAACATCCTGAAAATACTGACAAAAATTATATGTATCTAGCGCATCTAGTTCATCCTCATGCTTCTCAAAATAATCTAAAAATCTATTGTGTATAGCTTCCATATTTATCTTAAAGCAAAACTTTTATGGATACAAAACCATAAAAGCACTTAATCATTTTTAATCATATACATAACGTTACTAAAAGAATATCCTTGATTTAGAAGATTTAAGACCTTAACACAAAGATGACCACATATAACTGAGTTAAAGTCTTGTATTCGTTCGTCATTGTAAAGTAAGTTTTCGGTACCAAGATATTGTACCAGTTGTTTAGGAGGAACACCACCATAAGAATCGAACACGTACTTTATGTTGTTATCTTTCCAATAGCATATCCAATGAGTACCAATGTTTTCTGATTTATCGAGGTTAACTACGCCACACTCATGTACATAAGGTTTTTGTGGAAGTTCATCACTCATAAATACACCTCTAAATCGTTTTATCTTTAATTCTTTAGCCAACCTCTCTATATCGAAGTTGGTCAATGGTTTTAGTTTTTTGACTTCTTTGGTTTACCTGCCCCCTGCTTTTCTTCTATAGCCATATTGTGCCTTCTTTGTTCTTCAAGTTCTTGTTTGTTCTTCTTAGCATCCAGTACAGTTTTAGTAATCGCTGCTGCACCACCTGCTAATGAGCCAACTGCTCCTAAAGCTGCTAGAATGGCTGGAATTGTAAAGATAAAACCGCCAATATGCTCTTTCTTAATCTTTTTCATTTGTGCAGTAGTTAAAGTTAAATCCATTCCTTTACCTTCTTTAATTTTCTTAGCTTTATCGTTAAGTTGTTTCTTTGTTAATACATGATCAATATTTAGATCCTTTAGCTCGTTATAAGGAACACTAAACATACAACCTTTAATAGAACACATCTTCCTATTTATCTAAGAGAAAATCTTGGTTTGTAAAAGTACAGTTGTTGTAGCTCCACCAAAATCAATTAAGGAATCATTCTCATCTGTTATCCTTATCTCAAAATTGTCAACCTTGTCTTTGGATATAGGGAAAAATAATGGATAAGTGGGCTCGTAAATAATACTATGTTTGAACTCAGCATCTGTTTTGAATGATGCTATAATTCCTGTTTCTCTATGTGTGTATTCTGTATCTTTAACAAACATGCCATCTGCTATATTACAGTGAACATTTATAGTATCAAACGGATGAAACTTTGGCAACTTACTTCCAATATGTGTTTTGTTCTTTTCTAAAACTTCAAAAACATTAAACCCGAGGACAGTGCCTATACTCCCAATTGTAACATCATTACTATCAGTTTCAATTTTGACTCTATTTCTTAAATGATCTTCTGATAATGTTATGTTAATGGATTGAGATTTTAAATATTCATTAAGACTGTTTAAGCTGTATTGCCCTTCTGGTATAAAAACTTGTCTATCACCATATGAGAAACTGTTTTTTTCTGTTGTTATGTTTGGAGTTAGATATGTACTGTAAAACCCAACTAGTCCTATACTTAAATAGTTGCTCTTGTTGTCTAATTCGTAATAGAGTTTCTTCTTTAAAACAGAAGTATCACTCGTTAGCTTAAATACCTTAGCCATTTATTATATAATAAATGAATGAGTTTGATTTACCTAGAGATATTCCAAGAGAGAAAGTAATCAAGTTAATAGAAGATGTCATTCGAAAGTTAGAATGCAGTTTAAAGAAGAAAAAGAGAAAACTACGAATTGTTAAATATGCATACTACACTTTGATCACGTTGTCGGTTATTCTTTCTGCAACAACTGGGTTTATTAATATTTTTATACCTGTAACAATTTACTCAATATTAACAACATCTCTTGCAACTGGAAGTGCTATAATAACAGGTTTGTCTTCGAAGTTAAACATAAGCAAAAGAAAAGACGAATATAAAACCATTGTCACTTGTATTAACTCATTTAAAGAACAGTTAGAGATGATAATAACATTGAATGGTGAAATGGATGGTGAATATATAAAAGATACGTTGCTTAAGATTAGAGAACAACTTAAAGATATAAGATCATAAGATTTGCCCCGCTGTATTCGGAGGTCCAAAATGTTCTTAAGGGTGAGCAAAACGCTCACCCTACAGTTCATCCTCAAACTGTTTGAAAGGGGGCCAGTGCTGGTGGCCCCGCTGATTTTCTCTATAATAAATGAGTAAGAAAACTATTAATTGGGATGTAAAAGAGATGATAAAAGAAACAACAGCTAAGAAAAGAAATGGAGAGCTTATACCTGATGATGTTCGTTGTCTTATCGTGGGTCCGTCGGCGTGTGGTAAAACGTTTTTGCTATTTAACTTCTTATTACAGCCAGGTTGGTTAAACAATAATTACTTCTACATATATTCTAAAAGCATGAATCAGCCAAAGTATGAGCAGTTAAAAGATCGATTTGAGAAAGCAGAACTAAAGTTTAAGAAGCAAATAGCAACGTTCTTAAGCAGTAATGATTCTATTGTACCTATTGATGAATGTGAAAAATACTCTGTTGTTGTGTTTGACGATTACATTTTGGAGAATCAAGATACTGTTAGAAATTACTTTACAAGAGGTAGGCATAGACATTTAGACTGTTTCTATCTTGCACAAACATATTCAAAAGTACCTAAACAGCTTATAAGAGATAACGTCAACTTCCTATGCATATTCAGACAAGATGATACTAATCTTAAACATGTGTATAATGAGTTTGTTGGGGGAGATATGTCTTATGATAAATTTAAAGAGATATGTTCAAAATGTTGGCAAGAAGATTATGGTTTCATAGTAATTGATATGACAAGGAAGGTAAACAATGGTAAGTATAGGAACAAGATAAAACACTTCTTAAACGTTTGATGTTTATTGACGTTTTACGTTTTAACATTTGACGTTCTTTGACGTTTATTGACGTTTATTGACGTTCTTTGACGTTCATTGACGTTTGTTCTTTGACGTTCATTGACGTTTGTTCGTTTGCTATACAATAAATGGATGAGAAAGAAATTGATAAGAATATTAAGCTGAAGGAGTTCTTGATAAAGGGCTTCAAATCTTGGAAGAAAGAAAGAGCAGGTATATACGATAAATTTAAGACACAAGAACAGCCTGTAATTGATGCTATTCAAAACTTGGGAAGTGAGATCAAAGAAGTAGCAGAACAAAATAAAAATCTAATAACTGAACTTGTTCCAGTTGTACATAAGACGGCTTCAATAGATCCTAGTCTACTAGAAACACCTAAAAAGATACCTTATGATAGTTCTCCAAGCAGTAGTGATACACCTATAACGGGAGAAATAAAACAAATGAGAAAACAAATTAAAGACAAAGTGGAAGGAGTAGAACCTTTAACAACAGCACAATCATTTGGTAAGATTGCAACGAAATATTATAGTAAAAGAAATGACACTGTGTTTGGGATAAGAACTGTAGAAGAAGATGGAAAAATAATAAACAAGATAGGAAATTTGGAAGTTAAAGTGAATGGTGATGATTTGATAATTAATGGTAAAACTTATAAAGGAACAGAAGGTCTATGGGAATTGTTAACGACGAATACTAATAAAACCATTGAAGATTATGATGATGATGATTTTGAACAGTACAAGGAGATAATAATAGACTCAGACGCTGCCTTCCAAAAATATAATCGAGATAAAAAGGTAGCATCTAGTAGAGGTTCAAAGTACATTAATATTATCAAGCCTATTTGGGATAATTATATTAAACCAACTTTACCCCCAACTCCTAAAAAGAACACGACACCTAAAAGGACTGGGGAAGGAATTAAACAATATACCGAAATACCTAAAGAATATATATGGATGGATGATGTGAGAAAGTTAATTGATCGGCTAATAGTTATAGATGGAGAAGAAAGGGCTGGAAATCATAACTTTTACAATGAGAAAGTAGGTATAGTGAGTATGATTAATAATAAGCTTTCACAATTTATTCCTAATGATCCAAAAGGCATAGGGTATTTGATTAAGATCTTAAATACGTTACCACCACGATTCTGGAATGATGAGAAGCTTGGGAAAGGATTAGTAAATGATTTGATTAATAAACTCCCATTTGAATTACATATTCCAGGTTTTAGATTTTGCGGGCCTGGGACTAAGCTACAAGAAAGGTTAGAGAGAGGTGATAAAGGTATTAACCCATTAGATGAGGCTTGTAAAGAACACGATATATACTACAGAGACAATAAAGATACAGAGTCGAGACATATTGCAGATAAGGAACTGGAAACTAAAGCATGGAAAAGAGCATTTAGTAGTGATGCGCCAATTGGTGAACGATTAGCTGCTTTTGGGGTTGGTACTGCTATGAATGCTAAGGTTAAGTTGGGATGGGGATTATAAAAGCGGTGAATTGGCGCTCTTAACTTCTGAAAATTTTTCCTCGGTCGACTTTACGACAATGCTAATATTTATATAGCTTGATGGCGTTTACCATAAAGCGTTGTTTCAAGATTTTCTTTATAATAAATGGATAGTATTGAGAGCTATGAGTTACAGAGTTTTAAAGCTAACGCAAGAACATTTAATAATTTGAATGAAGCTAACAAAGATATTGAGTTCGATTTCAACGTGGGTGATGGGTTCGTACATCCACACAAAGCAGATTGTCATATGACTTTTGAAGTTGTTGGTGCATCAGTTGGAGGAACATTTGGCGCAAACGATACTATAAAACTTGTAGATAACTTCTTCCCATTCTTCTTTTCTCAAATTGAGGTTAGAAAGCATGGAGTTGTTATAGATAAGATCGAGCTACCTGGAATAACATCTACAGCTGTCGGAACATTAAAGATTTCCAAGCCAGAAGTTGAATATTTAAAACAAGCAGGATTTGAAACAGATGATAAACTTGGTCTAAGAAAGGACTTTAGTGTTTTGTACCCATTAAGATTAATTCCAGGTTTCTTAAGTGATTACAAAGAGGTTATGTGGAAAGGTGGATTGAGAATAACATTTACAAAAGCTAACAACAATAACGATGTTTTGTACAAATGGACTGGATCGGGAGCAGCTCCTCATGATGGAAAAATAACAATAAAAAGTATGGAGATAAGAATGCCTATTGTTGAATACGAGTCTAATTACGAAAACAAGTTAAAGTTGAATATTCTTAAAGAACCAAAAATCATGTTTTCATTCCATACTTATCAATGTGTTCAGAAGACTGTTGTAGGTTCTTTCTTGGAGTTTGATGTTACTACTCAATTTAATTCTAGACAATTTGATATGCCTGATTTCGTAGTTGTAATGTTCCAAACTGATAGAAGTGGCAAACAAACAGCAGATGCAAGTAAGTTTGATCATTGTAAGGTAAAGAATATCTATCTTAAGAATGGGAGGAATGAGGTATTTCCAAAAGAATCAAGAAACTTAGATATTGCTAACAAGGATTATTTCAAGATGTATGAAGATTATACTGCATTTAAGAGAATAACATGTGGCAACACCGAAATGTACTATGACCCTAAAGAGTTTATAGACAACAGACCAATGTATGTGATTAATTGTAGTAAGAGAAAGAATGTATCAGTAAACGAGAGAACAAACATAAAGATTGTTGTAGACTTTGCAGAAGCTGTGGCTGCTGATACTATATGCTATGCGATTTTAATTGGACGAAAGAACTTCACATATGATCCCAAGAATGAGAAAGTAGTAGAAGAGTTTTAGATAGTTAACAAAATATCAACGGACATATAGAGATTTTAAGGGTGAGCGTTTTGCTCAACCCTTACGGTTCAAGAATCTAAGAGCCAGTATCACTGGCCCTTTATCAGTTAGCCATAAGCGACTTTAAAGGGTATCGAAAAGATACCCTCAAACTGTTTTCATTAACGATTGTTTTATGGAAGTTTTTCCATCAAACGAAATTGACGAAAATGATTAAATATTTTTTTTAATAAAGATAAAAATTGAAAAGTGTTCATTGATTTTCTATATAATAAACACGATGGCAAAACACGTTGATTTTTTAAACAACCTTGGAAGTCTTGAACAAAAGAAGGTTATTGGATTAAGAGAATTAGAATTAAATACGGAATATAAGGTTGTGAAAATGGAAAAGATTAAAACTAAGTTTGGGAAGAGCATTTTAGTTGAATGTGAAGAGTTTAAGATATTTCTTCCACCTAGATTTACAAAACACTTAACAGATAAAATGATTGATGAGATCGTTAAAGATGGAATAAAAATCAAATACACTGGTCTAAAAGAAAACTATCCAACTGTTGAGTTCTGTATGTAAATCCAAAAGTGAATGAAAATGAACAAAAATATGTTGTCATAAGTAAAAAATGGAGTGTTTAGAAATGGATCCCCAAAAGAAGTTTATTCTTACTAATAACTTCAATGTAATTGTGAAAAATGTGCAAACCGAAGTTCAAGTAGTTTTTGATATTAACGGTTGTCTATTCAGCTTGAATTACGATCAATGGACAGAGTTTAAGAAGTCATTGTTTCCTATAGAGAACGAGGTTAACAGAAGATTCCATTATCAATATCCGAACTTGTAATTTTAAGTATGTTCTAAGTGTTTTATGGTGATAAAGCCATAAAACTAAGATCATTATACAAGCACAATGCATAAGGAGAAGCAGTACTTTTGAATGTCATTCGAATTTTAAAGATACATGTATAAATAAGAGAATTATTTGAGTTTTTTGTAATTATATCCTTAGAGTTATGCAACCTACAACACATTCAGAAGAATTTCAATTTATTTCTCTATTGATTGACGTTTGAATTTTGAAAATCGGTTAATATTTGACAATGTTACAGCCAATTCAAAATTTCGGGAATTTTTTACGGGTTTATTTTTGAGTTTTCGGGAAAATGTTATTCTTTAAAAAAGTCTTAGAATTTTATGTAGATTATGCTAGTATTTTTTATTTTTCAAATTTATGAATTTTATTTTTTGCAGTGTTGCAAACTTAGGACCAAATTTGTTACTAGACTTAGTGATTTTTTAATTTTATAGGTTGGCAACACTTATGGGTCAGCCAAACACTAATTGCCAAAAATTAAATATCAGCCCTCTATCTCTTATAGGAACCAAGATATCCACAATTTTCTTATTTTTCGTTTTAAATTTGCCGGGCAGGCGAACATATTCAAGCAGTTACTCACCTACTCAATAGATGGTGTTACATATCACTTAGTTTATCACTTTGCTAATAGATGGCGTTACTTGTAGAAGTATTTGTTCATATATAAGGACCGATTTTCTCTCCTATACACAGCGTTAACCCGTAGCTCAGTTGGTTAGCGTGCAGTTCCATAAAGCTTGTGGTTCGTAAACTGATAACGTAGGTTCGAATCCTCGCCATGGAATTGCAAATTTATATCTACGGCCGGGGTATAAATTTGTAATTTCTCAAGGAACTGTAAAGTGAACTGAGCTATACGGCTGTCTTTCATCACAGATGGCTACAGTGTCCTCACCTCTGACTCATGTGTGGGATATGGCTGGGCGTCTCTGTTACTTGGGACAGCAAGAGGGGAAGGGGAACCTGGCGCCAGGGATGGGACGGGATGGATGCAATAAGATTGTGAGCTGTGTGGGTGAATGTTGTGACTCGTATTCAGATAGGTAGCTATACTGAGGCTGGGTGGAAAGCCACAAGTTCGCTTACAGACCTCAAAGGAAGGAAGGAAAGAAAGAAAGAAGAAAGACACATAGAAATTGAACAAAAAATCCTAGGATCTATCTGGGGGGAAAACAACAACAACAACATCAGCGCTGACCTCTCAGATGGATCCTAGGATTTCTGCGACGGCAGTTTTGCTGAAATAAACTCTGATTTTTTAAACATATTTATTTGACCTATTTCTTATGATCTCGTGTTGTGATGTTCCAATGTTAGTACTGGAATCGTTCAAAATGAATCAGTGACAGATCACCTGTTCCGGAGTTCTATGTATTCCTTCTCATTGAGTTTTCTAAGCTAATTATTAACGGATTTTCATGATTCAAGTGTCAAATGAAAGCTTATAAACTGGAGATTAAGATGCAATAAATATATTTTGTGTAGGGTTCAATTGTAATATTTTAGATGTAAGTTTTTATGATTTTAAATGTCATAAAAGCATATTCAATCTCACTTTGGGTTATCCCTCTGTGTTAAAGTGCACAGTGGCGGCTTCATAGTTTTTGTTAGTCAGGGGTGGAGGGGGAAAGTGCGCTAGAAGTAACCATCCCTAACTACTGTGAGGCCTTCTCTGGATCGCAGACCTTTGTTGATTCGTCATGGTAACGACTCTACACTAACCGCCTGCTCTACCACGTATCATATACATGCTCAGTAGGATTTGAAATCAGGGTGGAAGAACAATGCGGATTCATTCTTCTGAAACCATTCTGATAATACCACAGCAATGTGGCATGAATCATTCCCCTGCTGAAAAAAACTGTTTTCCGCTGGGAAGTGTCATTTAACATGAAGGAATGTACGTGATCATCAACACGTTGCAAATAAAGCTTATGACGTTCATATTCTCACCAATAATTATCAGAGGATCTAATCAATTTCAACAAAACACGTCTCCATACCATTGCACTTTCGTCATCTTTCTGCATTTACCATACATAACACTGCTATATCATGTAGCCATGTTTTCGCACGGAACAAAGAGAAACGGGACTCTTCAGACCATACAACCCTATTCCACCACTATTCAGTCTTGGTGGTCCGTGGCAAATTATAGGCATTGCTTCTTGGTGTTCATGGATAGTCTCGTACAACGTTGGCTAGAATAAGCCTGTCGTGGTAGATTTCTAAGATTCTTGTATTGCCAGCATTGAAGTTAGCTATTGTTAGTTATGCGCTTGTAGCTCTCCTATTTGCACGATTCTACTGAGTCTTCTCTAACACGTCTCACCGCTAGAAACCCTGTGCCATTTATTCGCAATTCACAGGAGAAACTGTTGATGTTGAGAACTCAGATGAGAAATTTAATTTATTTATCCTGTTGATGCACGTAGTTTCGAATTTACCTTAATTTCTTTCAATTAAGTAAAACTCTTGTCCTGAAAAGTCATACCTACCATCTAATCACCGACAATACTACCTCGTTCAAACGAGGTTAAGTCGTTTCGCCTTCCCATAGCACTATCACAAGATACTTTACAAATTTAATACTGACTGAGAACACAGCTATGTTCAGTTCTCGTCGTGTCGACTTACGAAGTTCATTTTTCAGTCATAAGGTGATTCTAATTTTTAGCTTATGCAGTGTATCTTCTAGCAAGATCATTCTTCCTTACGCGCACACACAAAAGACGTTTATAACATAATTTTCCTTGGTTGGTTTCTATCCAGAGGGTCTCGTCGTACAACTATTTTCGAGTTGAAGTTTCGAAAACATTAGTATGTACGCTTCCGCTTTCAAGGTTCTGTGAACAGATTCTTATCATGGGCATGCAAATATTAGTTGCAGCTTGATTTTCAATGATTTCGTTTCTGTGTGCTTGTTATCCTGGGTTTCGAGTTTATCTTGATTTCTTTCAAATAAGTAAAACTGATTTACAACCTATTATTATTATTATTATTATTATTATTATTATTATTATTATTATTATTATTATTATTATTATTATTGTGCCCTGTTTCAGATGTTAAAGACAAGTGCAGTTTCTTGTACGCTTTTTACAATTTAAAATATATCATTTGACTTCACTTCAGTTTCTTTCGGGTCGCAGTGGCTCAGTGGTAGAGAGTTCACTTCGTCCCTGGTTCGATTCCCGCTCAAGCGAAGTGAATTTTGTGGTGGACAAACATCGTGTGCGTGAGTTTTCTCGGGATTCTTCCGTTTCCTCCTACTTACTTCATTCCACCATTCCATTCATTTCTCATCACCGTGTCCTTTCAAGATTTCATTTCATTTTTCAGTTGCTTTCTTCTTCTTCTTTATGGGGCACGATGGCTAAGTAGCAGGGCGCACGCCTCTAGTGCGAAGGGGGTCTCTGGTTCCATCTCAGGCCATGTAAATTTGTGGGAAACAACATAAACACATTGTCAGTTCCGTTTCGTAATTGCACATGACTATTGTTCTACAGCGATTTAGTCAAGAAATATTATTCTACACTAATTTACGACCAAAACAAGGAATATTCGTACTTATATATAGAAGATCAAGAAACTAGCATTCAGGGGGAAGAGCAAAATTTAACCCGAAAATTCATTCCTCTGGCGATGCTTACAGAAATTGAGCGAAATATAGTATAAGGAAGAACATAAACCACCACGCAAAAAAGTAATTACTTTATTTAATCGCGTCCGTGAATTTTCTCGGGTTCTCCTGTTTCTGCTTATATTTTCACTTTATCAATTCTTTTCACAGTCCATCTCCTTTAGCCTCCAGAGCATAATCGTGGGATGTAAAATTGAAAAGTTTCATTGCATTTAATTTTTCCCCTTCGTCTTTTCTAGTTCATAGACAAATTACTTTAACTTGTGGCCTATGTGCAAATCTGAAGAATTGTGTTACAATACATTAACAATTTTTCAGATTTGTATATTGCCTATATAAGCTGAAATAATTTATCCATAGTTTAGGGAAGGGGAGGACATTTAAAGTGAAGTGAATTTGAATATTTTTAATTGTAAAATGTATGTGTAAATAGTAGCATGTTTGATTTGTTTTTATGTATATTGCGAGTTAATGTGTAAAGGTGATCACTAAGGGTCTGATTTTTATGACATGTCTTGTTTTTATCCTGGCATCTTTTTTTACGTGTCTAATTAAATATATAAATACATTTATGACGCTCATGTACACAAAAGTACTGTTTATATTGGTCATATAAATACATATTTGAACCATATTTTAGATTTAAATCATACAAATTCTGTCCTGAAAGTAATGTCAGTGAACCGGTTGAAATTGGTAGTGGAGGAACTTAGGTAAACAACGCTCCGTCACTCAGTGTGTTTCGAGCATCCGGAATGTGAGGACGGGCCTGGCCGTGAAGGTTGGTTTTTGATCTTGTGCAAGTGAAAATGCAGCGCTCGTTAGAACAGAGATTTGCGATCAAGTTTTGCGTGAAATTTGGCAAGACCGTTACTGAAACTGTTACTGTGATAAAGACTGCTTACAAAGAACATGCCATATCAGATCGGCAAGTGTTTCGGTGGCACAAGGCCTTTTCGAAGGCCAGAAAGAGGTCGACGACGAGGACCGTGCCGTGCCGGACGACCATTCACGACTACCGCGGTTGATAATGTGACGCGAGTGAGGGAACTGTTGAACTCAGACCGACGATTAAGTGTTCGTTTAATGGCCGACATGTTAAACATTCCGAAAATTCAAGTTCATGAAATTGTTACAAACCTCGGAAGACATGCGCAAAAATGGTTCCAAAAGTGCCCTCTGACGACCAAAAGTCACGCCGCAGTCTTGATCATAGTAACAGTTTCTGTAGCCGTCTTGCCAAGTTTCACGCAAAACTTGGTCGCAAATCTTTGTTCTAACGAACACTGCGTTTTCACTTGTACAAGATCAAAAAACAACCCTCACGTTCAGGCCCGTCCTCACTCTCCGGATGCTCGGAGTACACCGAACGACGGGGCGCTGCTTAGCTGGGTTTCCCCATTACCAGTTTCAACCGGTTTGACCGCAGTACGATGTACAGTCACGTCACAATAAATTCACTGACATTATTTTCAGAACCGACCTTATACGTGAGCCCGAAGTGATTTGAAGTCCCATTTGTGGTCATATTTTAGGCGATTTTCACTCATGGGTCAAAAATATACTTGTATTGGCAACAAGATTGATTGGAACTCTTTTTGAAAGATGTTTGGCCTTACTTAACGGGATTTGAAAGAATACGGTACAGTATAAGGGGTAACAATTCTTGACGTGCTGCAGCATCAACCGCTTTTAAAAAAGTAATCATCACCTCAGTGTCTGTCTGTCTTCTCCCCTGCAGCGATATCTGAAGTTCAGTTTCTTCGTTGCATATTGGTGAAAACTTTTTCCAACCACATCTGCGAGGAGACTTTCACTACTCGGGAAATATAAGTAGTACTGGGAAAATACTGTTAATCCGCATTGAGTACGATCGTAGATATGACCCCAAGAGGGCTTTTCTCCAGGCCACACCCTGAAATAAATACTGGTACTTTTGATAAAATGCAGTGGCACTAATTTCTGGGTAACTTTTTTTTTTTTCCTCCATTGTCCAATACACAGGGAAAGATATAAGATCCTGGGAGCCCTTGAATCTCCCAGGATCAACACTCGTGATAAAATCTCTATTTTTGATTGTTTTACATTGAGCGAACGGATATTTTTTGAGTATGAGGGATATCTGACATTCGTTGGAGGGTTTCTTGTCAGACAACCTAGCATCGCTGAACATAGTTTCAAGGTGCCTGGAGCCAAATGTTTTGTGCTGTAATAGTATTAAGTTACATTGTTTTAGGTTATATTTTACCACTTTTTAGGACATAAATGCATACATATTTGCAAAGTTTTTAGGTCATACAAATCCTAGCTGTAGTGATCACCAACATTTTGAAATGTTTTTGCTAATTTTACTGTTTCATTGGGAAAAAAGGTGTAGTTAAAATAAGATAAAAATCTTTGTGTAGCCGAAGCTCTTCATTAAGTTTCTGGGGTAGGAGATAACTGGAATTAGTTAATGAAATTATTCCAGCAAAATAACCATGTGATTAGTTTCCAGGGCATATAAAAGATTAGTGGTTGCTAGTATTAACAAAATGGGGTAGATTTTGTCTGTACTAAAACAAGTAAAATGAAGTGAACATAATTTAGATTTTATTATGATTATTATTAATTGCAGAGAAAAATCAGTCTGGTTCAGAAGACGAACAAGTCATTGGCCCTGTGCAGAAACAACAAGTACATCTAACAACAAAGGATTATGGGAAAGCTTTGCTTCCTGGTGAAGGAGCTGCGATGGCTGCATATGTTGCTGAAGGAAAGAGAATTCCTCGTCGAGGTGAAATTGGTCTTACCTCTGACGAAATTGAATCCTTTGAAGCAGTGGGATATGTCATGAGTGGTAGCAGGTAAGGGATTAGTTTTACAGGATTTTTTTCTTTCTTTCTTGTGTTTGCTCACTTAGTACTGTTGTGATATTTAAAACAGAAAACTAAGCAGTGTTTTGAAACTGAAATATAGGTAATCGTTAATTGGATTAATGAACAGGTATTATAATCCCTAAATATGGTACGCATAAGTATGAGAAATCTTACAGAAGAGGTGGATTTAACATTAGGTTCGTAGAAATAGAGTTGCTGCAATGCAGAGGTAGTTAGATGGCCAACTTGCAGAATAATGGGTAATGAAAATGGAAGTTCCCCAGAAAATGAGACCAAGATAGGTAAGTCCAAGTTCATATGCTTTACTGGAAAAGATAGTAAACCTGAAAAGTCTTGTTCTGTACACTACATCATATAGCAAGTACAAAACTTTTTATGTCCTACCATGTTCAAGAACCATAAATAGTTTTTGCTAATCTCTGTTCTAGAGAAATCTCTCAGTTCTTCAATAAGTAAATCAGAGCAAAGTATAGTTTGATTCCATAGGCATTGATCGGCTTCATTCAACTGAGCACTGCTTCATTTTCTTAACTGTTCCAAATATACAACATGAGGAAGTTATTTTTCGGTATACAGTTAATTTTTGGACGAACATAGTTTCAGCTTATTTTATCATACAGTACATTTAATTTCTCTTTCAATCGTCATCATCATAGGTATTCTGCCATCATTGGCATGTTTCTTGCCGCAGCTGATAAGCTTCCGTGTTCCACGGTCTTCCGCTACCCTCTTCCTCTTCACGTACGATTATTCTGTTTTGATATTTTACATTAATTGTAGCTTCCTTCGCCTCTCCCTCTTTCCTGCCACCATAACCTCTAACACGTCCTTCATGATACAGTTTCTTCTTAGCCAATGTCCAACCAGTCTCTCTTCCTCTTCTTAATAATAGCTAGAATTCGTCTTTTCTCCCCAACCATTTCTAACACCCTCTAATTCGTTTTCCGCTCGGGTGTGGGAGACCCTGGTTCGATTCCCGGCGGGAGCTCATGAGGTTCGGATTCCACTTTAATCAGTAAGTCCACGTCTCATATATCCTTGCTGCTGAACGGGACGTTAAACTCAAAATCAACTCA
Source organism: Thermobia domestica (assembly GCF_964235325.1). Classification (NCBI taxonomy): domain Eukaryota; kingdom Metazoa; phylum Arthropoda; class Insecta; order Zygentoma; family Lepismatidae; genus Thermobia; species Thermobia domestica. The sequence continues at coordinate 116,577 of NW_027656206.1, read as the reverse complement.
ACTCGTTTTCCTCTCGACCAGACTAACATTTCGAAAGCGTTCAGCATTTTTGCGTAATGTCCATGTTTCTGACCCATACAGTACAATACTCCACGCGAAGCATTTTTTGCAGTCTTTTTCTCAACTCTTTATTCAGGATTCCACAAAATAGTATTTTCTTCCTCCTAAAGGCTTCTTTCGCCATTTCTATCCTTGCTTTGTGATTTAGACCTTGAATTTTCCGAGCATACATCAGATCTTTTACGTGCTTCCAAGAGAAGACCAAATTCTTTATTCTTTATTTCTCTTCACTTCACTTCACACACATGACACTCATCATGCATTCCTCAGTTTTCCTGGATACATCCAACCTTCCGGATGATTGTCATTTCAAGACACTCCCTGTCTTTTTACATTGTTTCAACTACTTATAAATACTCTTTGTCTGTTGGTAGACATCTTCCGTACTCGCAACGTAAGTTACGTTGTACAGTGATCACGAATTTAGTTTCAGTTAACCAAATACTAGGGCAATTCGAAAAAAAACCTCCGTTTGCTCATGTGCGAGAAATGGCCGGGAAGAGCAACATCAATGATGTGGTGCTGTCTGCAGTAGTTCAGTAGACAATGAGCAGTGGAAGAAGGTTGCATTGCAGTTCACTCGTCCGCTAAACAACTGAAAATGAACGCTCCAATAGAAAAACCCGCCATATGTGAAATGCTTGCTGTAATACGATTTCTGAGTACGAAAAAACTTTCGGCAGCTGGGGATTCATTGCAAACTGTTTGGTGCTTACGAACCAAACGAACTTGATGAATGAAGGTGTTGTATGTGAATGATGTCCCATGTTTAAAGATGGACGTACTCAAAAACTTTCGAAGCATTTCCGCTAGAATGTTTTTTGACCATCCTTCCTATAACCCAGATTTGGCGCCGAGCGACTACCACCTATTCAGGCACATGAAAAAGTGGTTTGCGTCATACTGCTTCGACAATGAAAATGCGCTTCACGATGCTGTTAGCGGGTTGCTTCATTCCCAGGCGAGAGATATTTTTGCAGAAGTTTCAAACTTTATAAAACGTTATGACAAGTGCCTCAATTGGAATGGTGAATATGTTGAAAATTAATGTAATGTTGTACTTTCGTAATGTTATTTAATAAGTTTTATATTTGAAGGGTAAGGGGAAAAAACAAGAAATGTCCATCTATGTGCTTTTTCGAGTGCTTTGCCATATCTGTTGGTGATTCTTGGTACTATTTGACTGTAAATGCCATGCATGCGTAGATGTAGAAATGTCCATGTAAAATGAGCAAAAGATTTAATTAACACTATTCTTCCTATGCGGTTTTCAATATTAAAACGCCGTTTTCTCTAAAATGCAGTTTTGTGACATTCCTTCTTTTTTCCCCTTACCCTTCATTTGTGAATGTATGCCATTGATAACCAAACGGCGTTTTTTCTCCGAATTGCCCTCATACCCCACTGTGCTTTCTCGACTGGATTCACCATCGTATTGCCCGACTGACATCGTGATGGCAGAAGTTTTAGTTAAAGCAAAGTGGAAGTGAAACCTGGTGATGTGACAATCTTACCTTTCCACAGAATAAATTCCTGAGATTTGTTTCACAGCTTTCAAAAAGAAAAATGCATTAGTTTAACATCCAGAACAAATGAGAAGCGTTTAGAATCCCGTAATTCTTTTATAGACTTTTTTTTTTTTTTTTTTTTTTTTTTTTTTTTTTTTTTTTTTTTTATAAAGAAAACTAGCTGTACCTGCGCTCTCTACACACCGCATCATTCACATATGAGATGAATCTCGTTGTCATTCCGCACAACATCTGCACATGTCCTTCAACAGACAGAAGTGAAGTGAAATACGTCTTGATAAAAAAAAATTGGCAAGAAATACCATAAAGGGGAGATTATTTCGATTACTTTTTCAATATCTCGCACGGTTTGCAAGATTTGAGCGTACTTCCGGTTGGAGTTTTTAATTCATGTATGATCAGTGTTTTCTTTCTTCTTGCATGCAGTATGTAATAAGCAAATACATTACACACACAATTAATTATAATATCAGTGATATATATATGGTGTTCATTGGGCAAAACACTCCAAACAATAAATATTAGAGTGGAGAAATGGTTATCCTTCGTTTTTCATTATCATTTGGCCATGAAACAAATACCTGAGAGGTATGCAACCCCATATACAATTATGTTGTGTTGGAGTGTATAATGCGTAGGATATGCTTAAGTTTTTTTTTCCCTAATTTCAACACTTCCAGTGTACCCGTAAAAATGTAATAAAGAAATAATGGCCATGTTTTTTTAAATATTCAATTAGAACTGGACAATCTACATAAAATTTGCAATCGATCAGTGAAAACGTTATCTTTCTAGAGCGTGTAGTTTCCGAGATCTCATTGTCGAAAGGATATAAACGGCCACAAACATATAAACGTCCACAAACGTAGTTTAAAAGAACTCTAAAGATGGCAGCACAATTCTTTTACATTGCTTTTGGAAAAGGCTTATTAAAATACAAAGGCTTTGAACAATAATTTAAACAAATAAACTTTATGAAAAAGGTCTATTTAAATATAGTTTTTTAAAGTACACATACTTTAAAATATTTGTCTTTGTTAAACGTGAAATCACAAATAACCGTAAATGAAAAGTTTGAAATCCAAACTTATAGATAGATAATTTCAAATTCTTTCTTTAACTTAATCATAGTTAAATGTAATATATATTTTCAATCTGAAATGTGTTTTTGTTTTTAGACATCGTCGTATGGAAGCTGTGAGAATCCGAAAGGAGAACCAGATCTATTCAGCAGATGAGAAGCGTGCTCTGGCGATGTTCAGCAAAGAAGAAAGACAAAAGAGAGAGAACAAGATCCTCAGTCAATTCAGGGAAATGATCAACAGCAAACTACACAGCGATAACAGCAATTAACATCACCGACACCCAGTATTTGTTTAAACAAAACACTTTGAACTGGTTCATGACTGCTGATGGTAAACATGTATATGTGTGTATATATAATGTATGTGCGTTGTTTTTCAGTGTGTGTATATAGTGTGTTATAAAATAAAAAGGTTTTGCCGTACATAGTGTACAAATTACATCTTTGTATTATTTTCATGCGTCAACAATAAGGAGATAAAATATCCTATGTTGCAAATTTTGCACATGAGCATAATGCGATGAGAAAATAATAATTTCCCAGTATAACTGTGGTAATACCCGTTCGTCGCACGGGGAGATTACGTTTCATTTTGGACACAAAGTACCTGAATTTGAATTTAAACGGCATCGGAAGTGTTACTGTTCGTCTCAGCGACCCCTAAAGCTATGGATTCGACACTAATATCGATCATTTTTATGTGTATCCCCCTCTCCCTCTTCCCTTACATTGCACCTTCAAAGTGAAATGAAAAAAAAAAAAATCACATGCTCGAACCTTAACTATGTGGCAAATTTGACCGAGATCGATGGCGTGGTTTAAGAGTTATTAAGTCACAAACATCATGACTTTCATTCGTATATAGCTATATATACGAGGATCATTCAATAAGTAAAGAGACAGTCTATATTTTTAACACTAATCAAATTTTTTTTTTTTTGTTTGTTTGTTTGTTTGTTTTGTTTCAGGGGTGTTAGCTGGCAACCTTGGGATATGCTCTGATCTGCTGTTTCGTAATTTTATGTCAACATAACTTCAAAAATATCAATTCATCATGGCAAGTCCTCTAGAAGATTGCACCTTAGAAGAACAGCGCTCAGTCATTAGGTTTTTAGTCGCAGAAGGTGTAAAACCAAGTGAAATTTTTTCTCGAATGTTGAGACAGTACGGTAACAGTTGTATGAACCGTGCGAATGTGTACAAGAGGGTTGATCGGTTTAAAAGTGGCCGAACAAGGTGATGAACCCCGATGTGGACGTCCAGTGGAAGTTTCTGGTTCTTCGTTGGAATCGAGGATTGACGGACTTATTCGTGATAACAGAAGAATTACTGTTGAAATGATAGACCTCGCCTCATCTGAGTTTTACCTGTTTGGACCACTCAAAGACGCCCTACGTGGAAAAAGATTTGCTAACAATGAGGAAGTTAAGGCAGCGGTGCAAAGGTGGCTTCGGGGTAAATCGAAAGATTTCTTCGCCAAGGGAATTAGGAAGCTGCAAGAAAGATGGGACAAATGCATAACTGTAAAGGGTGATTATATTGAAAAATAGCCTTAGTTTTGAAAGATTGAAATAAATCTTTGAGCTATAGCAATTTGACTCTTTACTTATTGAATGCCCCTCGTAGATTTTGTTCAGTACTTTCCGATCAGCCTCGTTGATTAGGTTTGATATTAGAGAATAAGGGGATAAATCCATCACAATTTGGAAGTCTTCTCATATATATATATATATATATATATATATATATATATTTGGTCTAGGAATTAATTCGTGCGGTTGGTACGCACACATTGAAGCTGTAGTACAAACACAAAATACATAAATACCTTAAGAAAAATATTGTCCATCGCTAGCCACCACTTTCGCCCATCTGTCAGGCAATGTACGCATTCCCTGGCGAAAGAAGTCCTCATCCTTGGAAGCGATCCAGTCAGAGACCCATGTTTCGATATCTTCTGAAGAAGTAAACCGCTGTCCAATCAAATCGTTGTTCATGCAATCGAACAAGTAGTAGTCCGAAGGAGCAACGTCTGGTGAATACGGCGGGTGGGGTAAAGCTTCCCATCCGACATTTTCTAAATAGGTTTTGACCGGTTTTGCGACATGTGGGCGAGCGTTATCATGTTGAACAATAAGTTTATCATGTTTGTTCTCCCATTCTGGTCGTGTTCTGGCCAGAGCTTGCTTCAAACGCATTAATTGTCGTCGATAACGTTCTCCATGCATAGTTTCACCCGGTTGCAGCAGCTCATAGTACACCACACCTTTCATATCCCACCATATGCACAGCATAACCTTTGCACAGTGAATATCTCGTTTTGGTTGTGATGGACCTGGTTCACCTGGTTTCACCCAGGCCTTTTTTCGTTTAGGGTTCTTGTAATGGATCCACTTCTCATCACCCGTAATAATTCGATGCAGAAACCCCTTTCTGCTCTGTCGTTGAAGCAGCAATTCGCAAATGGTTTTTCGTCTTTCAACGTCTCTGTCTTTCAATTCATGTGGAACCCAATGTGACATCTTTTGAATCATTCCCATGGCTTTCAAGCGTTTGGAGACTGTTGTTTGATCAACGCCTAATGCTGCTGCAAGTTGTTCCTGCGTTTGACACGAATCCTGATCGAGCAATGCTGTCAATTCTTCGTCTTGAAATTTTTTTGGCTGTCCAGCTCGCTCTTGGTCTGCCAAGCCGAAATCACCACTTCTAAACCGTGCAAACCACTTCTGACACGTTCGCTCAGCTAGAGCATGGTCACCATACACTTCCACCAAAATACGATGACTTTCAGTCGCACTTTTCTGCATGTTAAAGTAATGCAGCAGGACACCCCGCAAAAACACTTTATCAGGCACAAATTGCGCCATGTTCACTTAACTACAAACTGGTGTTGTTGACGCTTTAATCCACTGCCCTATACTACGAACGATACGCGATGACAGGGGTTTGCAACACATGTGTGGATACACGGAACTGTGGGACGCTCCGTTCGTTGCGCCATCTCTTGTCCACCCGCACGAATTAATTCCTAGACCAAATATATATATAATAAGGAAATATGTTTTCACTATGAATATCGCAAAGATTGATTTTAGTATTATGTAGGGAATATTTTCCTTGACGCTTCCTTATCATCCACACTCTAAGGGGTTAAAATCTGGAAAAATGAACAGATGAATTTAGAGAAGAAACAGGACAACCGCTAAAACGGGACGTCTACTCACCTTCGGCTCTTTAGATTTGACTGCCGTTCAAAAAAGTGATATTAGTGATCGTGCTGCTAATGGTAAGAAGTTGTCTCACATTTCTAGAAATTTTAGTTCTAGTCGTAGAACTGTGAGGAAGCGGCTGGATGTCAAGGGGAGAAGAGAGAGAATAGACAAGCAGAGAAGACCGCAGACATCAGCAGCAGCCTAAGATCAAGTTCTAGTTCAAGAAGTACGAAATCATTCTTTGCGTAATCGATCCGTCTTCAGAAGACAAAGCCATGAGACATCAACGTCCAGTTCAGATGACTGGAAAGCCTCAGATACACGTATCGTATCTTCCACAAAAACCGAATATTTGTTTACAAATGTTATATTTTTTATCGGTAAAGTAACCCTATTCCTTATTTTTTGCCAACTTCAACTGTATCCAGGTGGAAGCATTGATAGCCTCAAAGGAGATATGCACTATGTTGCTACGAAATCAGATAAATATCATTGAGAATTCACCGTTAAATTGTTGAAAGAATTAACCGTATGCGGTGAGGTAATTAGCAAGCCTAAAAGAAAGTATATGCCATTGTATCAAAATCGAATCATTGTTGTAGTTATCAAAGAAAATTTTGTTAATATCATATTTTAATGATGACACTTCGAAGTTTTGGAAACTTACCTTTACGAACTTACCCTTGATCAGTTTCAATTGTAACCATTGGGGTGTTTGGGATACCGTAAGACATATTACTTTGCACAAAATATGAAAAGAGTTTCACAGTCCTCTGTCGGTAAAACAATGAACTGTAAAGAGAAAGTTTCAGCTGCCACCGTAAGATAAAACATCTAACTGTATTTTGGCTATAATGTTGGCGGTTAACATCAGTTCTAATTACCCGGAGGGTTTGTTATTGTAGAGGTATGGAAAGCAGTCACTGTAAAGGCCACCAAAACTTCAAAGATATCACCTACAAGAATGTCCGTCAATGTTAAGTCACTTTCGCGGAATAATACTATGTATAATGAGATTTTGATGTAATGGTTGGGGAAATGTGAAACGTTTTAAAGTCCTAAAAAAAAGGAAAACTGAGAGAAGGCGGTTTCAGCCTCTACTCGGGGTTACTTTGCACCGGTCCAAAATACCGCTTAGATAGGAAATTATTACTACTGGAACCTTCTGCATTCTAAATTTAAGTAAATTTCCTATTTAGGTAGATGCCGGAATGAATTTCTTGTTGGAAAATAAATTATGAACGGTGGTGAATCCAGAAAAGTATTTAAGAAGGGCTTCACTCACAAAGGCTTAATTTTTATTTTATTTTATTTTTTTAAATCTTTTTTTAAAAAGAAATCACTCGACTTTAGGGGGGAGAGGGACTTGAAGTTTATACATATAGGAATACTATATATTACATTTTAAAAAAAAAAGAAAGAAAGAAAAGAAAAGAAATGGGCTTCAGCCTGAAAGTCCCAAACCCCGTAAATCTTCCACTGATTACGGTTGGGATTATATTCTTGCACATAAGGAATAACCAACGCAAATCAGTTCATAGGGAATTTCTTTTCTGTTCCTAAGTTGGCATTTTTTGTGGGATATGCTAAACTATTAGAATGTGGTTCCTGTGCAGGTACCAGAAAATACCTATATTTGTAAAGAAAATTATGTAATTCATACTAAGTATCGATAGCGGTACCCTCATTGTAATATCAATATTTGTAGACTGCATGCAGTTTCGTGTAGAAAGTAAAATGTATAAATACTGAAGGAAAAACATTGCACAGAAACGTTATGTTCGTATGTTGAACATACTTTTTTGTATGTTGTGCAAAGTAACCCCTCCTATGAGGTTACTTTGCACCGAAGTTTATATTTCAATAACTATTGTCATACTGAATCAGTACTAATGAACTTGTACTGATGTTTTCCTTATATATCTAGCTTTTATATGTTTAAAATACTGTGTTCTAAATCATTACGTTTGTAAATTACATGCGATTTTCTTTAAAATTCCTTAAATTTTGTGTAAAGTAACCCCATCTTACGGTACCTTAAAGAAAGTATGAAGTACCTTTTATCGAATTCAAATCATGTTTACGTAGTTCCTACCAGAAAATTATTACCTTTATGTAAAGACTTGCAGCTTACAAATGATTTCATTCTATTTTACTCCCTTATTTTTGATAGATTCTTGCAATATCAAACAAGAAGGTTACTTTCAAAGATTGGAGGAAAGCGTATATCAAGTTTCGTTAAAATCGAATAAACTTTTAAGAGAATTGTGGTGAAGCAGGCAGACGGACGGACAGACAGATAAATGCTAGTTCAGTCAATTTGTAAACATTTGGTACCGTCATTTCAATTACGTGTATATTTAGTTTCGGATGAAAACTTATTTCTATAGTTCATTAATGGAAAAAATCTAGAACACCCTTACTTTTGATCTAGAATCATGCTTATTATATTATTACCTTACAAGAAAATAAAATTAAAAATCTAACAGAATGAAACCACTTCTAAAGCTCTAAATAGCTGTTCCATCGACGAAAAGAAGAAAAAAACTATTTGAGGATTTGAACATGGATCAATTGATCAGTAACAAAGTTATCCACTACGCCACGTACTCACATGCTGCATTCCTGCTATAAACTTTGAACATAGAAGTAATTTTTGTTTCTGTTGTGACAGTTTTTCTGTCTTCCCTCCTTGTTACACTATTTGTGTTACGTACAAGTATAGTATAAACTGCATTTGCAAACGCAATATATTTTGCTATTTTACCAGAATCCACAGCTTTAAAAGTTTTAGTAAGGTCAATTTCGGTCCTAGCGTTCCCTACAGGGGACATGAAATAGCTTTTTTAAATAAGTCTAGTGAGTAATGATTAGAGTTTGCAAGATTGACTTCCGTCTCTACATGTTGTCGATAGATGTCAGTAGGCAATGTGATGTATTTTTCGCGCAAAAATTTTCTACTTCGCTTCTCAAGTGTGTTGGAAAAATGAGGCAGTGAAAAATAAAAATTTCAGCGATCAGAAGTAGGTAAGTACATTTATTTTTAGTTAGAGTTTTTCTTTGAATACTGAAGGTACGTTTAATTAATCATAAAAGAATGGGAAAAACATATGTAAGAGTAATACGTCATTTGAACTTTCATGGATAGGACAGTAAGCTTATAAACTTGAATGTCCTCTGCAGGGATCATTCGGTCTTAATATATTGAAAGAAACTAATTCTTCCAGAGTTGGGTATTCTAAGTAGACGAGCTATTGTTCGTCTGTTTATCAGGTTTATAGAGCAATATGTTATTATCTTATTTTTGTTCAAACGTCTACATACTGTAAGAGACTTAGAGAAGTAATTGAAAGAAAAAGTAAGGTTCTAAATATTAAAAACTGTACAAAAATGGATTTTCCCGATAGTTATTAAATTATTTTGAATATTCACATCAACAGCTAATAGGATTTACTATACTTGCTGGCAAGTTGTGGGTGTATTTTCAGGAAGGATTACTATACGGACTGCAAAGATTAATGAAAGAGAACATTAATTTCAACATCAACTCCATCTAATAATGGCAATATTTTCAAGAAGACAGTATTAGAAAAAGACGACTGAGTTTCATCCCCTTCGAGCATCTCCCAGAATATGATGAAATACCACCAATTCCATCTAACCTGACACCAGAAGATTATTTTAGAAAATATATCCCCGAAACCATATTTGATACAATTTGCATGCATACTAATTAGAGAAACTTGTCTGACACTGGAAAGCTACTGAATTGTACAGTGCAAGAAGTCAAAACTCTTTTGACATTATTTCCTACCTGAAATATCCAAGAATTCGTATGTATTAAGAAATGAAATCAAGGTTTCCTGACAGCACGCAAAGAGATAGGTATTTCATGGTATTTCAAATTAGAAAACAGTTGAAATTACATGATGACACAAAAGTTTCAGAGGAAGAGAAATGTTTTAACGTTTTTTGGAAGGTACAACCATTAATTGAGTTAGTGAAGAGTGGATGCCGTCTCAATCCCAGGTCTTCAAATGTTCCGATCGACAAGCAAATGATTCCTTTTGGGGGCCAAAGGAATCGAATTGAAAGCACCAATAGGAGCATAGCGATTTTTGTGTACATATACGTATGTGTGTGTTTTTTGTTCCAAAAAATTACGTAAATGTAATAATAAATTTGTTCTTGAATCTTTGAAAATATATAATAAAAACGTAAAGAAAGAATTTAACTTTTATCTTGTGAGATACACGTAATCAAACAAAATGAAATCTCAGTGTAACGTCTTACTGCCATGCCGTTAAGAGTTAAAGAGACAACTGATATTGAAAAATCAGTTGATAAAATTGGCGGAATGAGAAAGTTGGAGGAAAGAACTTCGAAAACCCCACAACCTAATGTCGTCCACTACGAACTCGCTTGGCAAGGGATCGAATCAAGGTCTCTTCGAACAGAAAGTAAGAACACTATCATTGAACTACCATACCACAGACGTAAAGGAACAAAATTATAAATATTTCTGTACCAAGAACCCCATTTCAATGATAGTAATTGAAATAAAACGGCAAAATTGTAAGAGAGTCGTCCGGATGTCCCCTAGAGGAGATATGGAGTTACTCGTAACCCACAGTAAGCACCAACATTTTGGGGCCATTTTACAATCACTTAGGATCTATAATAGATATACGAAAGGAAAATTAGAAATCTGAGACAAAAAATTTTCCCAGGAATGAGGAGGTTATGTGACCTGATTTTTTTCTTATTTTCCATTGCTTCAAAGGGCAAACTATACTATCCCGCGAAAAAGCACGCCTTTTCTCTTGTGGCAGAAAATAATTTTCCTGTCCCTCCAAATCTTAACATTATTGAACATCTGTGGAGAGTTCTGGAGATACCTCCTTCCATTTTCGCTGACGGAACAGTGCTGTGCTGGATGAGGAATAGTATAATATTTCTTTGGATACTATGATTTACAGTATATGCTGCTTGCAGTCCGCGACGAATCAGCTGTTCTGTAGACTGACGATTGTCCTACGCCTTATTAGTCGCGTAAGTTGCATTTTCTGCATGTTTCCGTAATTTTCCTTATTATTCGGTTGATTTTCAGTAATACAGCTTCTGTACAATGTCTGTTCCAGCAGTGGTGCCCACCCCCCCCCTTATGTCCATGACGCAACCCCCCTCAATTGTCTATCCGTAGGTGTTCTTCCATGAAAAAAAATCTTTTCGATTAATTTTTACACACCCTCAAGCATATTTATATAGATTTTTAACCCCCCCCCCCAAATATTTCAATGACGCAGTTTGCGTCATAGCACCCCCTTGTGGGCACCCCTGGTTCCAGTGCAAATTTGACAGAGTACTTTCGAAGGCATGATAAATTATTCCGACATTGCACTATTCATCTCCGACAGAAGGTCGTTTCATCGTTATGACGAACAAAGTTGTTGTGGTCCTTGATATTGTCGTCACGGTGTAAACTCAATGTGACCGATAGTGAGATGGATGTACAGGGAATGGACAAAATATGGAAACACCTGAAAAAATGCACATTATCTTTATTAATAGAGAGTAGGACTAGCTTTGGCGTGCAGAACGACCTGCAGTCGACGGGGAATGGAGAAATACAGGTTGCGTATGGTTGTCAAAGGGATGTTGTACCATTCTTCCGCCAAAGCAGCTTCAAGTTGTAGTAGACACGACTGTGGTGTGTAGCTGGTTCGCCCCTTGATCTCCAAAACTGACCACAAGGGTTCAATGATATTGAAGTCTGGCGATTGTGGTGGGCATGGCAGATGTGACACTTCATCTTGCGTGCTCATCAAACCATTACTGGACGATCTGAGCTGTATGAACAGAGATTGTCATCTTGAAACAGCATTACCATCTAGGAACAAAGTTTGCACAATGGTATGAAGCTGTCACTTAAAATGGTTACGTAGTCCTTGGCAGTGACATGTCCATGCAAGGTGATGATGGGTCCGGCAGAATACCCGAATATAGCTGCTCAAATCATCACTGAACCACCGCTATGCTTCACTCTTGGTAACACAGTCCGTACGCTAGTGCTGGCGTTCGCCACACGTAAAATTCGGCCAGCAGTTGCAAACAATGTAAAGGAAGCCTCATCCGACGAGATGACAGTCTGCCACTGCTCCATTGACCAGTTTTTATTGGCGTTGCACCACTTGCCTCCGTATAGCAGCATGGTTAACCGACACGAGTGGTTTGGGAATTGCAGATCTGCCATAAATACTCTCCAAGTGGAGTTCTCTTGTTTTGCTGCTAACAGGATTTGTAAGCAGTATTCAAGTTAGTTGTGACTTTTGGCGCCGTGGTAATTTTCTGTTTGGTCACAATTCTACCCAATGTGCATGTTTGTCACGGAACACACACTTGTGTCCACGCTAGTGCTTCGCTGATTTTTATATTATTTATATATATATATATAAATTAATTTCGGAACACTCGTAAGCAGTCATGATCTTTGAGACTGTGCCTCTTGATACACCAAACATTTCCACTACTTTCGTCACGGAAGCTCCCACCATACGCGTACCCACAATTTTCCCCTCTTTAAAACTGTTGGCTCAGAAATGATTCACGATAACCTGTATGGAGCGGTCGCTGAGTTGTAACTGGCTCATCTGTTCGATTGGTCAGGTTGTATGCCTCACAAGATGTGCCGGTGACTACAGCGACACCTACCATTCAGACGCAAATTGTGTGTGAAATGGCTAACACTTTTATACTAGGTGTTTCCATATGTTTGTCTATAACCTGTATGCTTCATCCATTGTTACGACTGTCTGCCATTTCGAACATCGCCAGATTTTTTTCCCCCCCACACTTTCCTGCAATTCGTTTTTCATTCTGCAATGTGGCACGAACCTTACGGATACATCTTAGCTGGATCCACTTACGAATGGCAGTCTTCACAGTTGAAGGTGCCAAATTGAATCTGGCCCTTCGCACGCACACCAATGGAGAGATCCTCTGTAGCACTGCAGCTGTTAACTCCCTCTTTCTGGTGCTTTTGTTGGTGGTTGTTCCGCCATGGGCTCATGGTGTGTGTAATGGGCCACAATAGTTTTCGCAGCAGTCATCCAGAGTGTGAATCCATTCTCCCGATATTGTTTCACTGTGCGTATGTAGGAAAAACTAGCATGAAAAAGGACTATCACATACCCTTCCCAGTAACATTTTAATTTAGGGGCCATTTGACGACACTCACCCACCTATAACTTCAGCATCACGAAGCAGACTCGTCGTCCGCTATCACATTTCTCAGATGACAGTGGCGTTGCTAATTCGGTCAGTTTTTTTTTTTCTTTCTTTCTTTCTTCCTTAACGTCTCACCTTATGCCTTTTACGCTAAAGAACCAGTAGCGTAGCGTGATATTCCGAAATGGGGATGCCAAAGTTAGTCACCTGTGCGATACAATACTACTGCAATCAGCAATACATAGCTATTTCGAGGGGAAATATAGGGTTATAAAAAATAGGGGGGCAGGCCCCTCTAATTGCGGGCCTAGTGAGGCATACGTAGGTAATTGCGTGAATTACGTTAGAAGCCAATAAGCAATTGTCTCAGCTCCTCCTTGTCACTACCGTTGTGACGAGAAAACTCGGCCCTACTGTTGTAGGAACAACATGTCCAGTATAGTTCCCTTTGTTTCTCTCTCGTGGGCAGCTTCTTTCTCCGCATACCATAGTTCAATCTCGTTCTTAAAAATAAAATTAAAAAAAAAAAAGCCCCTAGAAATTTGTCATCTTAGGTCCGGACGCTCGTTCGTGAATATGGGGTTGAGTGTATATACCATTTGAAGATGCAAATAGAAAGCACTTAAAACAACTCTCGGGGCCTGTATCTGTATGCCTATTGCTTTGTCAGATATCCAGATACTGAAGGGCCCAAGCAATTTTTGCGAGGGGCGGAGCGCGCTGGCTCTCTTGGCCTACCAGATCGGTGACCATGATTCTTCTTGGCTTTATATTACCGGTATGCTTGTGTGTATGAGTCCTCTCAAAGAGTTTCTGGCTACGCCACTGAGCATACTATGTATTTATGATGAAGATTAATAGTTTAGCTTTAATTACGATTACAATTACGATGTACGTATTTAATTACTATTAAAGCATAACTATTTTTGCACTATCATTTACATAATACTTCAAAAAGGCGTTGAACTAACCATTTCTGTTTTGTTCTATTTCCTTGACGTTAGCGCTTGTACGTTCTGTACAGAAACCGTAGCTTAGTTCTAAATAGATAAGAGTTGGTAATACTTGCGAATACGCCAGCTTATATCTAAAGCAAATGTAGAGTTGCAAGGGATGAAGAGGGGTAAGAAACAGGTAGTTGGGCATGCGCATTCGACAGAAAGCAGACGAAAACTCTTATGCTTGCAGTAGGCCTGGATGCCCAAAGAACATAGCATATGACAAGAGGAAAGACAGAAAATGTGCATCTGAGTGACGCGCATGCGCAGGTTCCGCTTGTCAAAACAAGGCGAGATACCACATGCAGAAGATTGCACTGGAAATAATTGTGTATTAATTACAAGCAAACTATATATAATGAAATACGTAGTACTTTTTCTTATTAAGAGGGGATGCCGAGCATACCGGCGTTCCCTTATGCTACTCCGCTGTAAAGAACAGGATGATTAACTGAAACTGAATGATTATGAAACATTTTTTTAATGATCTACCAGGAATCGAACCCGGGACCAAGTGCACCTAAGGCATACGGGTTAGCCACTAGATCTTCTGTAGATCCCAATATCCTACTTTGTGCCAAGTTTAATCAGGATTTAGGATACACCTCCACGAAACACACACACCTTATGTTATATATCTATATCTATATCTATATATATATATATATATATATAATCATCCAATCATCTTTTATTACCTAGACCTTTATACAGGGGAAATTAATTAAAATTAATTCATACACAAAACTAGAATATCCAAGTAGAAATTTTATTTAACAAATATTTATACATACATTACATACACAGGGATACTATACAGTCTTATATATGTACAAAATCTCTTATCAATTTATCAATGAACCCTAGTAATTTAACTTTTCAAATAAATTCTCTGTAAGAAAAACATATCTTGATCAACAGTTGTATATTTGTGTATTTTAATGACTAAATATATTTCTAGGTTCCAAGTGAAAAAGTTTGAAGAATACTTTTTTATTAAACAAAACCAACCAGCATTGAATGAAAATATAATGAATTCTTACATATTTCTGTAAGACTAGACTTAAGATACTACATAAGTTATTTACAATGTAAAAAAGCAATTTTTGAGTTTTGTAAACTATAGAAAAATACATAACACTGTGTTTTTCAGATCATTTAGTTATATTATTCCGCCGTGTTCATGTACTATCTTACTTTTGAAAATCAATGCCAAGCATAATAAAATTACGTTGTACTATAATTCAGATCTGGAGAAGCAGCCAATGTAGCACCAAAAAAACACTTCGGACTATATTTTTCTATTTCAATTTGTTTTAATATGACACATTAGAAATGTTTTCCTTTTAAATTGTTATTTCCTAGACTGATAGTTTATGATAAATTTCCTTTATACTTGAGCGCTTTGTGGAATCTCTGAAATGTGCAGACTAATTATCTTTTATAATTTTATCATGATTAGTATACTTTAAGCGTGAAAATAAATATTACAACAACTTTCATACAAATGAAAAATACATAACAGACAAAAAGATAATTTAGACACAACTTCTTGTTAAGTATCAAATGTAAATAGCTGCATCATCAGAACTTAACTAAGTAAATGTATACACAAATGGTTAATATTTATTTTTTAATATGTAAAAGGAACGATGGTTCAGAGATTATCTATGACACAAAACAGTGAACAATTAAGTGTATATACAGGTGAATATTATACATGGTTACATGAACTTCGCAGTGCTGTAAATAAGCAAAACCTGGGCATATTGACAAATAATCTTTAATAGACCCAAGTAATTTCCTTCAGAAACGAAAATTTTACGGAAGAACACTATCAGGAATACTATCCCACTGCTATATGACAATTATCTGCTCAAGTCAATTATTTCGACACACAAAAGTGTTGTTATATGAGGCGGATCCGATTCCAACAGCTAGTATTCATTTAAAATAAAAATAATAAATTTGACAAAATATATACTACAACGTAATTCGTGATACAGAGGTTATTCTTCGACGTAATTGCCGCCATTGTCCAAATAGTTGTTAAGTCGGGGTACTATTAATAGCTTCTGTACCACACTATCATAGAATTCAAGCGCTTGCTGCTGGAACTACATCTCAACTTCGTTCTTTGTCTCTTCATTATCGTGGAAGTCTTGTCCACCAAGAAGTTCCCATAAACGGGAACAAGCGCTTTGTGAATATCCGCTGGGCCCTTACTTTGTGCTTGGAGAAAATTTATGACTGAGCTCAATTCACATTCGCCGGGATTCTGAATCGGCGCAGCCATTGTAAACACGTGTTTCTCACATTCTGCTTCACGTAAAAATGAGAAATAGCCACGAGAGGCAAGTGGAAGGCTGACAGTGAAAATCAGTATAGCCAATTTAGTACCAAATATTCCTTGTTCGCCTACTGGGGTCGTAACCTTACTTCACGGATACGCCTCGTGTAATTTGTCCTATCTGAATCCTGAAACAAGTCATTCGTAAATTTTGAAACACGAATAATTAACCTGTCAAACAATATAATGGAAAATTATGTTCCTGTTGGTCCATGTTCACAAGGGCAACATTCAATAGCAGGAAATTAGGTTCCGTTATAGAATGTCGCCCTTGGGTACAGGGACCAACAGGAACATAATTTCCCGTTATAGAATGGCGCCCGAACAGGGACAAGTAAGGAAATCGGATCCTTCCTGTTATAACAAATACCTTATTTGTACTTCTACAATAACTACATATTACGTTCTAAATAGAACAATCGATGCGTCCGAAAGCATATCCTACTTAGAATCTGAGATTCTTTAATATGTTAATAGTGCTGAATTTGATATTCAGCTATTTTAATCTCGAAGCATGCAAGTCAATTCTCAAAATCAACTTTCTAACTATTTAGGTAGCACAAAATAATGTAGCTAGCGTATCAAACTTCCAAAATTTTAAAGATAAATTCAGTATGGAAATTATTCACAATAAAAATACAAGACTGCTCCTACAAAGATAACATAGTTCTTTGTATACAGTTGCACCACTGAAACACTTACCTTACTGAAGTAAATGTGTATTGTACAATCATAAGAACATATAGAAATGGAAGATCAATATTTAATAATAAACAATTCTTGTGTATTCTGTTATACTACTTAGTTATATGTAAGAACTTTTTAGATATTCCTACACTAAAAATGAGCAAGGATACTTTTCATGAATTGTGCAAGACAATATAATACAGGTATATATATTTAGAACCCACGAGCAAAGCCAAAACCTCTTGGCTATAAAGACTCTAAACGACTGTCTCCAACAAGTAACGTAAATAATTTGTGGCGTTTTTCTTCACAGCTAGAATTTTCAGCAGCATATATATGAAATGAAAGATGGCTATATCTGCTTGTCGATAATTGTTAACAAAATCTAACTGAGGAAGCTAGTAATCAGTAGATAAGTCAGCAGCATCTCGTCTATATCCTTGGACCTTTATTTTATTTAAATTTTCAGGAGCTAAAAGTTCAGTAGTATCTGCATATTGAACAAGAATTAATTCTTTATTAAGAAGATTGTGTTTAGACGTCATAACAAAATAATACGTTGATCTTTATCATAAACAATATTTTTTTTCTAAGTCGATTTCTGTTGTTGAGTAGAGATTAAAAAAAATATAGCAGCTACACTCTGGCTTCTGCTTCTGTGTAGCAAGTTTCCCACGAAATTATTTCCTCCTCTCGGAACTACTCAGTTTATCTGTTTTGTCATCAGCTTCAATGAGAATATCGAATCCATACTGCGAGACAAGATGATCTACTGGACTCATTTGAGCTCTAAATACTTTTTTTTTTCCTCTCCCTAGTTTGGTCTTCATGGAGACGTATGAAGACCTCAAATTTAACGCTTTCATGGAATTCTACACGTAACATTAATGCCACTTTTAGAAGAAAACGTTGAAATTACCTGATACTGTATGCTAGCATATGGCAATTGCAATGCAGAAAAGCAGGTATAGAAATCCATGAAAGCGTTACATAGGTGGTCTTAATACCTCCCCCTGAAGATAAAAAGTGAAAATATAGTCTTTCAGGTATAAGTAAATGCCGCAGATTATCCTGTTTTGATGTTCTTATCAGAGATGATGAAAAAAGAAATACACTGGATGGCTTTGAGACAGAAGAACGTGGTCGAAAGCTTATGTTACTATAACTGCAAACTTCATCAACTGATACTGAGAAGCAGAATCCATAGCTTCTCGAATTTCGAATCATTAAAAAACTCTTCATTCGACAATAAGAATAGACTTGAACAGACAAGAAAATATAGTTTATTATGAAATCAAACGCATTATTTTGTTAAGACTGCGAAGAAACCCAGCCTTCTTTATAAAGAAATAATTGTTGTTGATTATCCATGAGATACTTATAAACTTTTAGCTCCTGAAAATGTAAATAAAGAAAAGTGCCAAAAACATACAAGAGAGGCTGCCGACTTTTCTACCGATTACCAGTTTTCTCAGATTTTATTGTTAACCATTATCGGCAATCAGATATAACAATGTTCCATTTCACATCAATGTATGCTTCCCAAAATGATAGTCACATTATGAAGAAAAAGACCACAAAGTACATATAACCTCTGTCACCTTAATGTGTATATAGCACAATTGTAAATATGTATCTTACCTAACTTTCAATACTTTTATTTATCTAAATTCAAAGCAGAAAAGTATCTTTCCTTCCTATATAATTCTTGTACTATGTATCAGATCCCTGATGCATCAAAAAGGTACAACGTTTGTTTTTATTTCTGGAATGCTGTAAATGATTTAATCTTACATGAAACGAAAAAAAAAAAAAAAAAAAAACTTACAAACAGTAACAAATCATTATAAAATGTATACAATATACCCACTTTTAGGTAATTTACTATTAGAAATTTTCCCCTTTAATAGTTTTATTAAATCATTGGTTAAGTCGTTTTAGCAGATCATTCAAAATAATTAATCATTTCAAAAATCATTAATCACTATGGTCATTATTTTCTTCGTTGATTGCACAATGAATTAACAGGATAGTGTTGGGTGTATTATACAGCGTATTTTTCTTAATAAAATACATATAAATTTTGTCAACAGTTGAAAAGTTAATTTTTTAAAAAATCATGTGTGTTACAAGGGTTAAACCCCCGAGTTTAGTCTGTGCAGTTGTGCAATTTCTTTCTTTTATTTGTATAAATAACTGCAAAAACAAATTGACACATATTGTGCTATCACAGTTAAATATCTAAAAAGAACTTTTTTTATATATAGAAGGCAAAATAAAGTATCCCAAGTACACTAAATCCATAACTATTTGTCGAGAATGTTTTTATAAAGATATATATGTTGTGACTCATACCAAGTTCTAGTTTAACTAACGGAACAATTTCTAATAGATAGTAACCGTTCGTTGCGTAGAAGCAATTACGATAAATAAAAGGGAAACCAACTACATTTATTCCAATTACATAAAATCTATGTATGTAATACATTATTATTTGTACACTTTGGTAATTAGCTGATGTATAAAAAGGCACAGAAAGGCTTTTTGTTTTAATACATCACAAAAGTCATCAGAATTATAAATTGCTCTGTCATATCATTAAGTCTCACTAATTAATCTCACTGGTTCACTTGTCTATAATTCTGTACAAGAGATTCAATTCATTTTTACATGTTATGTTTCCGGATGTTAAAGAACTATACAGTGTCTTAATTTATTTTCTGAAGTTTATCTAATTATTTTTCAAATTGCATATATCAAAAAAATATTTTATTACATCATTGCAACAAAAGAAATTCGAAACAATACAAAACCTGTAAATGAAATTAAGGACAAAACTTAACTTGTTTTTAGGGAGGGGGGAATAGAAAAATAACTACCTCATTTGTTTCTTTCCGAAGAACTTCCAGCACTATTGATGCAAAGTATTTTACTTAGTTTAGTCCCACGATTATTCACGAGGTTATGGGAGACTGTGATGAGTGACTAAAAGTGGATGGAAACGGTAGAACACCGCGGACTCACGAACAGAACTTTGTCCACCACAAAGCCTACCTGGCAGGAGCTAGAATCGTACCAGAGACCACACGCGCCTGAGGTGAGCGCTGTACCACTGAGCCACCGCGGCTTCATAAAGTGATTTCCCAACAAATCAAAAATTCCCTAAACATCTAAAAATAGATGTCAAACTTTATAATAAAAAAAATAAAGGGTATTTAAGAATCATAATTGTATTGATCGCTTTCGTAAAACAAAGTGCTGAAGGAATGTATAATTTTGTCCTTAATTTAAACAATAATAATTTAGAATTGATTCACAAAATACCGTATCAAAGTATTGGCAATACTTTGCAGGAAAAAATGCAACAATTAACTTTCTTTTTTAATATACAATGTTTCCTATTGTACAAATATAAAATACATTTTGACCCAGCTGAAAAAAAAAAAAAAAAAAAAAAAAAAAAACTAATTTCCCGAAAGCTTCACAGCTATCATTTGCTACCGACGTCTTCAAATACCAGCGTACTTTAACGAAACGTTGATGGCAAGTTGTATCCTTTGGTTTCGTTCATAACATTTTTCTAAAAAATATTGTTTTCCTACACATAATGTCAGTTTCCAAAAGCACTGAAAAAAATTAACGAAACACCAACAACAGACTATCAAATTCATGAAACGTTTCCAACTTTCATTATCTTTCGTCAATCACTTAAATCTTACCAGTCACAAGTGTGGGTGTAGTTTTTCCTTTCCTTTTTTTCTTTTTACATACAGGTGAAGTGCAAACAACAATTCTTGCTGTTCACAGTGTAATATTATGTATATCTTTTTTTATATTTTTATATAATTTCTAGTGTAATATTTAATGTCATTTAAGATGACCATCGATGGCTTTGCATAAACAAAAGGCCAAGACAATACCTAAAAGTTGTACTAAGCCCAGACCAATTCCTACGCCAATCACCACATTCGTATGTTCGGCTACCCATTCACTTATCCTGTTGTAGCATCCCTGAAAAAAAGAAATGATCAATGAAAAGCATTCTTTTTAATACCTTTTCGATGTTTTCTTAACAAGGAGACTTACGGAAGTGTCACTCACCGATTTGAATGAAACTTTGCACACTTGTAAAGCATCGAAAAATAATCTACACGTATTTTTTTTCGGCAATCGAAGATTTAAGGGAAGAAACCACCCTTTGAACGTTAGGGGTGGTCTCCAAGCATGCACAGAAAACTATCATTTAATATAGAAGAAAGCATACTGCCAGTTTTTTTTTTTTTTTTTTTTTTTTTTTTTTTTTTTGACAGCTGATTTAGAATCTGACGTCAACATTACAGAATTCAAAATGGCGGATCCAATATAGTGATTACAATTATAAAATGTCTTCTGGTTTGAAATTCTCTGCACTTAGCCAAGAACAATTATAGTTGGCAGGGGTTACTACGAGAAGGTTGCAAACCGATTTGAAACCCCTTTCTATTGATTTGAAACCCCTATATATTTTAACGCAATGCTTGATTAAAGTAAGTCTCTACATCTCTCCCTATTCGGGGTGTTTATATATAGTGAATCCCTTCGCCTCTCACTATGTCAGAACTTCACCTATCCTCTATTATTATAATTACGAATTTATTGAGAAAAATCTTCACAGTACGGATATTTGGTTTAAAAAAAAAAAAGTGTGTGATGCATAAACATTGTTTACACCAAGCTCACCTCATTATAGTAATAACTGTGACAAATCGCAAAATGCAGCACAATCTTCTTTCAAATAACTGTCCACACACATCTAAGATCTGTAAATCTGGGAGAAGAAAACTGATTATGAATCAGTGATTGGGATCAAAATTATATGATTACTGAGATGTAAATTAATGTTATAGTTGTAGAGAATAATATCAGTAAAATGTTTCAAGAAGTTTTTCCACGGTCTAGAGACGAACACAACAAGAGGCTGAATTCTACCAGTTGTTAGTGCAGAATAGTTTCTATTTTGAGATACTCTTTTGTTCGTAAAATAGGTTGAAAAGTTGATAATTGTCACTACTCCACGAATCTAATAATAAAAGGGACTTTACATTAGACGCTGGGAGAAAAACCTCTTGAAACCATGATCTCACAAGACCTGATGTTAATGTTCCCGAATTTGATGCTTTCACAAGGACATTTTCAGATTAAAAGAGATTGTTTTGGACTATAGGGCTAAGTGTTCCATTATTTCCCTGCTAAATAATTAACAACTGTGATAACAGAACACCGTTTTCAGAAATTAAAGACTGTATGGTGTAGCTATGAGTCGTAGACTTATTGACTGTGTCACACTTTCTACTGTTTGTATCTCTGTAAACGCTATAGTAAGAGATGCAGACACTCACTTTAATCAATCATGCCATTAAAATGAGTACAGAAAGAAGTTTCAAATTGGTCTGCAACCTCCTCGCAGTTATGTCTGCTAACTGTAATTATTCTTGACTAACTGCAGAGAATTTCAAACCACAAGACATTTCGTAATTGTAATCACTATATTGGATCCGCCATTTTGAATTTTGTAATGTTGACGTTAAATTCTAAATCAGCTGTCCAATCCCCCCCTCCCCTTGCAGTATGTTTTCTTCTAAATTAAATGGTTGTTTTCGGTTTATTCTTAGAGACCACCCGTAACGTTCAAAGGATGGTTTCTACGCTTTAATCTTCACCATTGCCGAAACAAGAAAAAAAAAAAAAATGTCGATTATTTTTCGATGTTCTACAAGTGTTTAAAGTTTCATTCAAATCGCTGAGTGACACTTCCGTAAGTCTTCTTGTAAGATTATAACAGTTGTCAATAAAAATAAAGAACAACCACAGAACTCAGTGAGCAGAGATTCAAAATTCACTCGAGTTTAAAGTTAACCTATCAGAAATTAGTTAACTACACTGCCACAAAATACTTTTTTTGTCTACTATAAATTTGAGAAGAAAGGGGCAACAGTGACAAACACTGAACTCAAGACTCTAAGAGTGTTTTTCAACTAAATTTTCAGACTGTTTTTACATATCCAGCTAGCAAAACTTTCTCGTACGAATGTTAAACCTAGCCTAGTGTTAGAATATTGAACTCACGCTAGTCCCGGATTCAATTCCTGACCGGTAAATCCTAATTTTCAGCGTCCACCCAGTGTCGTGAGGCAAAATAAAGAGCCATGTGAATAAAAGCTGTGATAACCACTAGATACAGAAAGTTTCTAGTACGCCTCTTAGAGATAGAGCGCAGTAATGCACTGACTACGCGTTCGTCGCTAGGCTCGACGTAGTTCAGTCGATCGCTAACAGATGGCATTGGAGCAGCTCAAGCCTCCACAAAATGGTTATCCCGACAGTGGTTGCTTAGTTAGATGAGAATAAGGTAAAGATGGGTTTGGTACTTAGAACCTGCACCCTTTTGCACATCCAACTCTACCTACAACCTCACACTTATCTCATTAACTAATATAACTCCTCTACCAGTTTTGCGAGTGTATTTTATATTTGTTGTTTTAAGGATAGGTCATAATCCGGAATTGCTGAACGTATAGTAATTTGTTAAGACATTTCTTTATTTCAGAAGTGAATAATTAATAATTACGCATAATTTCTTTATTTGAGAAGTGGATCAAAACGAATTACGCATAATTTCTTTATTTCAGAAGTAGAAAATCAATAATTATACTTACCATTTAAGCTTAATGATTCACTTTCCGTTCATACACGAAAAAGTGAACTATGAATATACGGTCGATATATAAAAACGAGGTAGAAGTGTAGAGATTGAAAGTGAGTTAAACTGTATAAAGGTCTTTTTGCAACAGCTAATGTCTAAAATTTAGTAACAAGTCTGCCATGATAGAAAACATACAAACCAGTGACAAAAACACTAGGGTAAAATTAGTAACTGGAATACGTTATCTCCCTACAAAATTATGCGTATTACATCATTACATGTGCCGATCAAACGTTGAGTGTTGACGATCACACGCAACCAAACGACGGTAGAACGATCTGGTCCATCTTTGATCAAGTTTCCTTCTATTATGGGGAGGGCTAATACGTTTTAATTTGTTAGCTTCCTACTAAATTTTGCATATTACGTCACTACACGTGGCGATCCAACTCATTGTTGACTATCAAACGACAATCAAGCGATCTGGCCTAATTCCGATCGTTTTTGATTCCATTGGAGCCTAGTGGTTAACCTGTTAACCTCACTACAAATTTTTTGTTTACTACGTCATTACGCGTGGCGATCAAATAATGATTCTCGGCGATCGAACGCGATCAAACAATCTGGTTCAGTTCCGGTTAATATGCTTGCGCTGAGTCCTAAAAGGTTAACTAGTTAATTCTACAAATTATGCGTATTACGTCACTGCGAGTAGCGTTCAAACGCTGGCTGTTGGCGATGAAACACAAACGATCTGGCTCAATTCCGATCAATTTTGTTTTTATGAGGTGTTCATGAACTCTTAAAAAATATGAGTATAACGTCACTATTCGTGGCGATCAAATGATTGTTGTTTGCGATCAAGCGACGATCAACTGGCTCAATTTCAATCAATTTTGCTACCTTTGGGCCGAACAGGCTAACTTGTTAGCCCGCTTCTACAAAACTGTGCGTATTAAGTCAGTACCCGTAGCGATCAAACTATCTGACATAATTCCGATTAGTTTGCTTCCATGGGGAAGGGGGGGGGTAACAGGTCACCGATCCAGAGTTTGCTACTCTATCCCTTCCCCCCCCCACACACACACAAGTAACTTGTCAAACTCTACAAGTCAAAACCCCGCAATGTGAAAACCATCTTTCCTTTGACCCAGATCAGTCACTGCTTGACTTCGCTAAATTCACGAGAACCGATATTCCAACGCGCCTAGGGTGCTGACATTCGCATGTATTAAATAGGACACTATCCAAAATTATCACATTGTTTGTTGTTCCTAAAGTATTTGCACAAAAAAAAAAAAAAGAAAGAAAGAAAAAAAAAAAAGAAGTTGAGAATAGCAAGGCTCCTTAAGAAACTACTGAATTACATAAATATATCACAATGCTTTAAACCAGTCAATTGTAATAAATTATTTATTCCCTTACGTTTAGATAGTATGAATTTGCTTCGTTAGGGTTCTGTGGACAGCTAGGATCTGTCGGTTCGAACAGTGTTGGATCCCCTTTCAGAACACAACAAGCTTCAGGAACTTGTTTTCCAGACTCCTTTTTCCATTTCGACTCAGAAAAATCTTCATAGTTGTCGACGCCACAACACTGAAGCTGCAGAGAGGAGAAAGATTAAACATACTCTTAAGTTTAGCATTTGTTATACACAAGACACTAAATTTCTACATCATCTACTAGTGAATGTTAAGATCTGGCTTTAGCACTTATGAATCTCTCTATGAACTCAAGTTCAAGCTTTTTCTATTTTTAAAATATTTGTCTCGCTTTACGTATTGTATTACCTGTTTATATTGCAAATGTTCACAATATATAAAATTATAGCATATATTTAGGAGTATCACTGAAGTACGAAGTCAAAAATTATCCGCAATTTAGACAATTTACATTGCTCATACTAACCTCTGTTCTCGTTTATTTTATTGTTATGCTGTTATGGTCATGCCATGTTTGATCCTAATTCGTCCATTTGTCTTGTTACAGATAGATCATGGCCGCTCCATTAGAACTTTGCACTAAAGAGGAACAATGAACAGTGATCCGGTTTTTGTGATTGGAAGGTGTATCAAGAACCATGACTAATTTCCAGACGATGTACCACTTCAATAGTCACTCGTCTGTCTAACAGAACCATGTCACGTGCATGTTCAATGTTGACATTTGTGGCCGTACACAAGGGCGCAGATTTTGTAAATTTGGGGGCGGGGCATTCAGATGTAGAAGACATATATGGAGATTTTAAGACAAATTGCATTCAAATTATGCCAAACATTGTACATTCTTAAATATAATAATGGGGCTCACATCTGCTTTTTTTGTGAGGCCGGACTCCTTGCCCCCCCCCCCCAGGATCAGCGCCCTTGGCCGTACGTGGTCATCCAAAGAACCGAGTCAACTTAACTCTGTTCTTTCCACGTGCGTAACATTTGTAAGACCCTTTTTAAATTTTTCAATCCATGCGTAGACTCCGTTGCGGCAAGACACTGTTTCTGTATTGTGCCAAAAGTCTTTGGATTGCGGACCCTGATCACTGTTCGTTCTTCCTCTTTGGTACAAATTTCTAATGGAGTGGCCATTATCTATCTGCAACAAAAGAAAGATAAATGGAGGAATTAGGATCAAACTTTCATGTCATGACCACAACAGCATATCAATAAAATAAACGAGGACAAATCAGTATGAACAATGTACAAAGAGTTATGTCAAAATTGAGGATAATTTTTGGTTTACCCTGTATTACAGTCACAGTATCTCTTTATGGTCAAATGGCTTACACTCTTAATTTCCTGTACGCATGGTCTTGAATTCAATAGTCGTTGGAGATGCAAATGTTAAGTACTAATTCGGATCAAACTTTCAGCAGTAGAGTTAGTGACATACGATCTTCGTGTTGAAAAGAGTACTTAAGTTATGATTATTCAATCAATCAAAATGAAAAGCGTGATTTTCATAGGAATTCATATGTAACATTTGAAATTTTACTTTCTTAACTCTCGTCTCATCTTTTACAGATTTTCCTCTCTTATTAGTATGTATGGACATAGGCTTGTTCTTACTATGTTATATACTTTGATAATCTAAGTGTGGACATGAACCCTTATCTAAACGAAGTCATTGATGTAATACAACACATTTTGGAGAGAAAAAAATGCCACATAAACCCTTGGTCCAAATCAACACTTCAATTTTATTAAATGTTGCTTTGTAGCCTAGGAAATATCTACCTGAATAATGATGAAATCGTGCCTAGGAATACATTTTTAACCATTCTTTGAATATTGTAACAATAATACATCAGAAAATACAGGACAAGGCTACCACAGTAATCTTACTTATTTCGTTTGTTGAAAGTATAAGACATAGAACACTGCAATGTACAGTCCGTCGCAAAAAAACCTGCAACATGAGCATGTAAGTTTATTGTGAAACTACGCCTAACAGCCCAGGGAGTCAACATAACGTCTAAGTGACACGAAGCACGCCAGGAGAAACCTCGGCGTCCTCCCCTGCACACTTATTTTGGAGCAAAAGACTTCGTCGTTTCACAATAAACTTACATGCTCATGTTGCAGGTTTTTTGCTGCGGACTGTACAACGTGAAAAGAACTCCAAGTTGGAGCTACAAGTGCTCGATGTCCCCCCCCCCCACCTTCAATCACGCGGTACACATAAATACGATAGTGCAACTCCATCCACAGATGTCGAAGCATACTCTGGTCAATTCTACGCAAAGCCGCACGGATAAGTTCTCAAGATTCAGGTTAGCAAGATTAGTTGACGAAGGTGGTACATAAACTTCATCTTTGATGAAACTTCAAGAAGTAACGAAGGTCAGTTAAGGTGACCGAGGAGGTCACCTAGGAAAGACTGATCGTTAGAAATAAACGAGTGTCGTGGGTTTTTTCCTTATAGATTTCTTCTTATAGCTTTGTAAATTCGGAATACCAATCACATATTATCTTTTCACTTGGTGTTTCCTTATGAAATCATACAGAAGTGTCATTGGACGGTGATTACTGATCTTGTTGTATGGAATTCAACAAGCAGTATATGAGGGACGTTCCGAAATTATATTTCGTCATTTTTTCCCACGGAAACTTCATTGCCAAATACAAATACACTATGGCATCATGAACTATACACCTTGCAGTATTTTTCAACAGTCACCACAACCAGTGAGAGAGCGTACAATCGGTTTGAAGAAACCATCTCGGTAAACTCTGTTCTACGATGCAAAGAATTCTTGTACAGCCTTAGAAGTAATGTCCCGAGGGTGCGGCTTTCAATGCAGGGAACAGGTGAAAGTCCGATGGGGCAAGATCAAGGTTGTAGGTAGGGTGATCCACTTATTCATCCGAAGCGACGAATCTGATCTTGTGTGAGCCTGGTTGTGTGTGGTTTTGTTGTCAGTAAATTTTTTATTCGCTGGTGAACTGGGATGCTTGCACATCATTGAGGCGGCCTTGGTTTCTGGTGTAAAGTGGTGCACCCATGTCTCATCGCCTGTGATGATTCTGAACAGAAACTCATTTCCTTCTCGCGCGTACCACGTCAAGTGATTGAAGCTAATTTCTATTTTTTCACTCTTGTGATCCGGGTCAGGTCCTGTCCGCTAACACCATGTCCTGTACTCTAGCATTGTTATTTTCATTCGTGGATGTGAAGAGACGCCCACCTCAACATTCATCCTCCACACACTGCCTTCTTTCAGTGAACTTCCAACGCCAGCGAATAACCATTTAACGAGACATGACCACCTCACCATACACGGTCTGCAGGCGATGAAGGACGGACACAATTCTACGTACTCATTCATACCAAACAACAGCAAACATTTCAATCGGCGACCACGTTGTCAGCATACGCCTGTCTGCCATCGTGATTTGTACTCGAATAGCCTCGTGCACGCCGGTCTGCTGCTACTCTCTTCTTCAGCGCTCTGCGCATGCGTCATTCCACCTCCGCTAACGCTCTTTTCATCATTGAACCAGAAATGGCTGTGGTTACTTATGGCGATTGATTGTTTCACCTGGTATACCAACTTGTCGTTCAAAACAAAGTATGAACATTTCGGAACGTCCCTCGTACATTTTCCTCTTTTGTCCCCAAGTTCTCACTAGCATTTCCCTGTCTTTCTCCGTATCTGGAAAGAAATTTGCTGAGAGTTTCTTTTCGTGCTATATGTTTCAATACTCTACGCCTTACGGGGAGGCACCCACCATTGTGGTCCATTAGGTCCTCCCCAAAATTCGTTACTCAACAAACATTTCTGAACTTGAAGAAAACTATGGTTACCCTAAGAGAGAAATGGTTGATGTACCTTAAAGATCTTATCTTACACTACATCTATACTCTTTATTTTTTTTATATAAACAATTTATTGAAAATACAGGTGGTAGTACTTAAATTACTTATACTTTTATTGGATGTAGTACAATACTAGTTTAATAATACATAGACGGAAATCTTGCAGACAATTTTTGTGCTAGCCCTGTGTAAAACTAACAATAATTCTTAATTATAAGACCAAAAATAGTAAATAAAACTATAATCAGCTGCCAGATAGAAAGCTGGTCCAAGTATATTTAAGTAAGTGCTATCCTGTGCTCGAGCACAGGGCGGCAGAATTTTGAATTCTTTAAAAAAAAAAAAAAAAAAATCACAATAAAGTAATACTTAAAACTAACAACCCGCAGTCCCGTGCAAGCGCGAAAAAAATATGTTCATGTGTTTAATTCGCTCTAAGTACAGTAGTTACTAATTAGCTAGCTTATCTGATTGTTTTTAAAAAGTCATCCTCTCTCAGTCAAACTCCAAGGGGTGAGGAACATGAAAACTGATACCGTTGGACTCAACTATTTCGAAAACTATGAATTCAACACTAATAACTGTCGCTTTCGATTATTTTTAAAATCTCGCCCCCTCCCTGGGGAGTGAAGCATAACTTTGAATTGGATTAAAACTGTCAGTCTTAATCTCAGCGACCCTAAAAACTGTGAACTCTAATATAGATAGTTTTCGGTTGGGGGATGAGATTTTGTACGGGGGCGGCAAATTATTTAGAGCACAGGGGCGCACAATATATAAATACGGGCCTGTATATGGGCACTTTTACCATTGGCATCAGCGATATTTATTCAAGAAAAAAGGACTATGTAAATCTTAATCAGAACAAACAAACAAAAAAAAAAAAAAAAACGCAATAATACCCACCTGAGACATAAGGTAGTCCCACATTAACGTTACAGCTGTAGCATTAGGTTTAGCTGTGTAATAATTTTTTATTGTCGTCTTCCATAAATCCTTTGTTTTTGTTTCGGCCTGAAAAGAAAAAAGAAAAAAGTAGAAAAAGCTCATCATAGTGAGTACTAAAAACCTAATTAACTCTCATTGTGAATTGAAATATAACTTCTCTCAAACCTCGAAACTGGTTGTTTTCAGAACTCGAGTACCGACTTGCTTAGAAACACTGTGCAAAGGAACTTTTATTGTTTGTCGACTAATTCTGCAGAAAACAATCAAATTGTTATGCCTTAACGAAATTTCATGTCAAATTATTGATGGAAGCTTTTCCCATTTCAACACAAAGGTTGAAAATTCATTGGTGTGTGTGTTTATTTCATGATAAATTTTCGTAAACATTTGTGACTTCCATAAAACAGCATGTTTTGTCTGAGACTTACTCTACTGAAATTAATGATAAGAAATGAATTTATTTCCAGCTTGGAAGTCTGCTTCTTGATGATTAGAGAGATTTCATGTAGCCTAATCAGGAGTCATTTGGGGAATGCAGCGAAGGGCATAGCTCCCCTGAGTGAGAAACATAAAATGTTTTAATCAAGCTTGTAATTGATCAGTTTTAAAATATTAAAATTGATAATTTAATTAATTATTTTTCAGGAGTTATTTTTCAAAGTAGCTAAAAAAAATTCGTGATAATTCAACAATTAATAGTTTTCCCCCCTGAGAAACCATTTGAAATGAATATTCGAGTTCCATGATATATTTTTACTGTTTATTATCAGATTTGTTTCAAAACAGTACCTTTTTTATATTAGTACGCTAATTTTCATTAATTTGATCCATTAAATTTTGAATTGACTTTACAGCTCAAGACTTTTCTCACTGTATAGTACTAGAAACTTTTAATTTTACTAGTTTTGAAGTTCATTATTTTTTTCTGATAATTTTTAATCAATTATATTTTCATAGGCTTCATATTTAATCAGTTTTTTTTTTTTTTTAATTTTTCTAGCTATGGCAACCAATTGTGTACTAATAAAAAGAATGGAACTATGATGATATATATGTGGGAATCTTATCCCCCGGAAGTAAAATCTAAAATTACGCCCATGAGCCTAACAGAACATTGCTACGGCTTCTCTACTGTACTGCCATTTCTACTGTACATGTTACCAACAACTCAAAGCTGCCGCAAAAATGACTCAAAAGAACCATTTAATTCGCCTGATCAATAACCCTCGGAAATAAAAAAAATATTTTATATATCCACTTTATTTATTAGCATCTGTATACTATCGAACAGTGATTTTCCAAAAATCTGTACACTTTAAACTATAATATACATAATTAATAACAAAATATACGAGAATAAGGATAAACTAACACATACGTGTGTGTATATGCGCGATTACATTCTGCATATGTTACAAGAATGCAACATTTGTATAATTCTATTCGCATTAGTAATATAAATGTGTTCTGTGACTCGGAATATCAACTGAACACTTGGAACTTACTAAATCGAAATAAACTTACATAGCTATATAACTTTGGAACCTAGTACCTACCTCAGACTGGATTTTTACCATGTCTTATTAGAAGGTATATTTGAACTAGGTAGAGAGGATCAAAATGTATGCCAAAAACAGGGCTTATCTTACGGGCTTTTATTACACTTTTATTCAAATGCGTATTTTGAGGGATAAGGAGTTCAAATATTTTTCATAAACCTATTTTTTCCGTGCGAAGAACGGGCATTTCCGAAAGTTTCGTTGAAAAAAAAAAATCTTTTCAATTTATTACTATCCTAAATTTTTGTAATGAACCAATTCAATTTAAGCCCATTGTAAAACAAGACTTCAAACAAGGTGGTTTTCATAGTGTCGACGTTTCTTAAAAACAAATTCACTGTGTTATGCAAGACATCAGGGCCGCCCATAATGGGAGCCAACCCTGACAAATGTCATGGGGTCTAGGCGGGCCATTTGGGGACCCGTGAAAATAATATATATATTTTTAAGTTTCATAATTCAATTGTGAATTTCTTAAGATTTAAAAATTCGGGACAAAACTTGTTTTGGGGGAGTCAATGAAATCTACGGGCAGTTATACATGGTATTCTTGAATTTTGAAAAACCTGGTTGAACATTTATGCATACACTCTGAACTTCTTATCCTTCACATCCAAATAAACCTAATTCAGCTTATTTTCTGTGTTGCTTTGTTTTATAGCGAGAATAATTTGGCTTGTATCCAACTTTGCTCACGCCGTTTCTTCGGTCCTTGAACGAACGAACATGTTATTATCTCCTCTGGTCTATTTGCATATATCCGTATCAGTGATTCATTCCCCTTCTCAACAATGACAATGTGTGTAGACTATCAGCAAATTCAAAATGTCTTTCTTCATCTCAAAAACAAATAGGATAAGTATGTTTACTTACCCTTAGGTTTGTCCAGATTAATTCACTGTTCACGCATTTGTCATAATGAAAATAAAAACAGCGGTACAAAATTTAACGTTTTTATTTCAGATTAAGGGGAGTCATTGTTAAAGAACTTTGTTGACACCAGCAGCGAGCCAACCTAGTCCTGTATCATGTCCGATCGTCTATCCGTGCGACTTTATTTCTCAGGAACATTGTTAAATGTAGACATCTTTTACTCCCTTATAAGGCTTAATTTTTAATCCTTACTTCATTGGTAATATACACGTATAACAGAACGTTAGTGTTTCTATGATCAGATCTTTATACAAAAAGGAGCCATCTACAGCCAAATTTTGTCATTTCGCCAGATCTAACTGCGTACGAAGCATTTTTTCTTTAGATTTTCGACTCAGGGAGAAGGAAGTTGGTCGGGTTCACATGTTTTGGAGGTTCAAAAAGTATAGAATGTAGTCTATACCTGTACCAGAAGCCCTCAAGTTCGTCAACCCATACTACTCTACTTTGTTGCAGGTTCTTATACTGTTTAATAGGCTATGTGCTAAGAGCTGTCACTTCTGCAAGTTGTTAGATAATACAGTTTGATTTCTCTTTTTTTAAATTTTGTTTAAAGTTGATTTTGAGATAAGTCGATCTGTCAATCAATCAGTGGTGTAACCACAATAGAATTGTTCTCTCTTCCATTAAAGCTACTAAATTTTAAAATGATATTCTCAAAGCCGAAAGTGTTTTGGAAATGAGACCTTCAGTTACAATAAAAACAATGTGAATATTGTAATAAATTAAATAAGCAAATAAAGAAAATGGTAAAAAAAAAAAGTTAAGCTTTGACAGGGCCAAGATAGAATCCCCCCTTCCTCCCATAAACCACTAAATTTATTCCTTAAGTCGATTTTAGGAACGAAATACAAAGTAAACAACACACTTAAAATTACAGTAATAAATTTGGAACCCGTAGTCAGAACGTTAACACATGGTGGGAGGGAAAGGAGGAAGGGAAGTTAATTTTGCGGAGGCTTAAATGAGTGTCCTACAATTTTGACTGTGTATTTTCTTAACATTTACAAGTAGTACATACTATGTGCTTTCTGTTAATAGAAATCAAGAAACAATAAATACAATCTTCTATTTAACGGTTCATACTTTTCTTACACAGTACACAGTGGCGTATTTAGGGGGGTGGCTTCCGGGCTTAAGCCTCCCTCCCGAAATCTTACTATAGTCAAGTATATAAAATATCGTGCAGAATTTTCACATTTTCAGGCAAAGCCCCCCGCGAAAGTTAACAAAGCCTCTCCCGAAACAAAATCCTAAATACGCCACTGACAGTACATAATACCCAGCAAACTAAAAATTATCAAATTAGCAGCGAACGACATACATGTCATGAAAATTAGTTTCTCGAGACTTTTTTCGAAAACTACGCATGATAATTCACCTTCACGTTGTCATTTGTTCATTTCAAATGTGATCTGTGTGTTATTTCTGGACAATATAATAATTTCACGCTATATCTCGTTAGCCATATTACATACTACCTTCTTGATAATACCATAATGAAGATCTTCATGAAGGTTTATTTCAGTACCAGTCTCACCTTAATAGGTGACATGGCTTTCGTTCAGAACCAATTTATAGGATAACAAAACAAATTAGTTTTTCTCAGTTTTCTCGAGAACTACGCATGAGCTTTTATACTGACATCTATTACTTGTTCCGATGAAAGTTCTGTCGATTGGTATGTCTTGCATGAGTTTTACACTGACATACTAGGTGTGGCAATTAAATAACGAGACTGCCCACCTCCTGTCGCGCAAGATCGTGGGGGGAGGTAGCTAATGATGTGTTTTTGATTTTGAACCTTCA
The DNA here is from genome assembly GCF_964235325.1 of Thermobia domestica. Taxonomy (NCBI): domain Eukaryota; kingdom Metazoa; phylum Arthropoda; class Insecta; order Zygentoma; family Lepismatidae; genus Thermobia; species Thermobia domestica. The sequence goes on along the minus strand of NW_027656206.1, from coordinate 82,186 downwards.
TGAATAGCCACTGTTTGTTTCATGATTCTGAAAACTTTTCTTTTCTTTGTAGGCTTGCATGAAGAGGATAGTGTTCTGTAGTAATACCGGAATCATGGTGAACAGTAAAGTTGAGCAGCGCATTAACATCAAATTTCTGTTGAAATAAATAAATAAATAAATAAATAAATAAACACCGACGGAATGTTGTACAATGTTAAAAGAGGTGTATGGTGATAATGCTATGTCATGTGCGGGAGTTTTCGAATGGCACAAACGATTTTCAGAAGGGAGGGAGGAGTTTGAAGATTATGAATGACCCGGCTACCCTTTGAGTTCAAGAACGGACGAAAATGTTCAAAAAATAATAATAATAATAATAATAATAATAATAATAATAATAATAATAATAATAATGAACTTGTGCGAAAAGACAGACGTCTGAGTATTCGGATGATTGCAGACATGACGAACATTAACAAAGAGACAGTAAGACAAATTGTGCATGACAATTTAAACATGACAAAAGTTTGTGCAAAATTTGTCCCGAAAAACCTCTTTCAGGAACAAAAACACATTCGTAAGACCATTTGCTGTGACGTCATGGAACGACTCAAAGCAGAACCAGACTTGCTAACACGTGTCATCACATGTGATGAAACATGGATTTTAAAGTATGACCCCGAGACTATGCGTCAATTCATGCACTGGAGAACTCCCACATCGCCAAGAATGAAAAACGCACGAATAGGGGTCTAAGCAAATCGAAAGTGAAGGCAATGCTCATAGTTTTTTCGATATCAGGGGTATCATCATGACTGAATGGGTGTCGCAGTTTCAAACGGTGAATCAAATCTACTACAAAGAAGTCCTAATCAAGCTGAGGGAAATAATAAGGAAGAAGACAGCGAATTTGTGGAAGAACGATGCATGGATCCTCCACCAAGACAATGCGCCTGCCCATAATGCCCTTTCCGAGAAGCAGTTTTTAGCAGCCAAGCGCATTCCTGTGCTAGAACATCCTCCGTATTCCCCAGACTTGACTCCCTGTGACTCATCTATTCCCAAAAGTGAAAAAATCATTGAAGGGAACACATTTTCAGTCTGTGGAAGAGATAAAACGAAAAACGGCAGAGTTGTTGAAAGGGTGATATCTGATGACCTACAGCATTGCTTTGGCACGTATGCAGTGGTGTATAGTTAGGGGAGGGGTGTATATTGAAGGGAATAACAGTCAATTGTAACTTTCTTTGGTGTCATAAATGTGATGTATTGCAGTCTCGTTATTTAATTGCCACACCTTGTATATCATTTTGTTTAGATTAAGTTCTGTCGATTGACATGTTTGCATGAGCTTTTATACTGACATATGTGACTTTATTCAGATAAAAGTTTTGTCGATTGGTATGTGTCTCTCTTGCATGAGCTTTTACACTGACATCATTGTTTAGATTAAGTTCTGTCGATTGATATGTTTGCAAGAGCTTTTATACTGACATCTATTACTTGTTCCGATGAAAGTTCTGATTATTGGTATATGTCTTAGCTTTGGATATTTTTTTTTTCCTGTCAACCCTATTAATGTTATTGAACTTGTCTAAACAAACAACTAAGTGTCACGGGAAGCTGTCCCTCCTGATCACCTACTAGCTACAAGACTGATGAATTTGGGAGTAACAACTATGACTTTACTTAGTAAGACGACCAATATATATTGTTTAATATTGTGGTATGTTCTTAGAAGTTTCTAAAATACGTATAGGCCTAGTTCATACTGATAAACAGTCCTAATCATAACTTCAAACTATTCCTGGTTAGAACTGAAACTTCCACATCAAAAGAAGATAGATACATACCTCGCTTTTGTACGCTGCAGCAAGGCCTCCAGCCGTTATCTCCATAATAAGTATGGCGAGGAGAAATATTCCATACTGAAAAAAAAAAATCATAATCAAAATGGACACTTAATAGATAAAAAAAAAATAGTTTCATTTGAATCTTTTGGGTATTATTATTATTATTGTTATTATTATTATTCAAAAAAATCTTTTTAAACTTCGGATGAAATTGTGTAAAAATACAGAGAGTATAGCACAAGGTTCTGCAATAACGTTGTAACAGTTATGCTTATAAATACAACTATTTTGTGTGCAAGGAGGATGAAAGTTTGAAGTTCGGTCCTGGCACGGGCGTCTCTGGCTGGGCAACGAGGGGACGTGTCCCCCAATATTTTGAAGTACAAAATATTCAATATTTTATTCTAATTTATTCACTAACTAAAGAATAACATATAAATAGTAATTATTATATTTATTTGGAATATGATATTCAGGCTATGAAACGATTGTAACAGTTTTTGATATACCTCAGGAGTCCGTGAAGATAAACAGAAAGGTAACAAATGGAATCGAAGATAAACAGATTGGGATAGTTAGTACCATTTAAATTACTTTCTTTGATGTTCCCCCAAATTTTCACGCCAGAGACGCAAGTGGGTTCTGGGAATACTGGTCCATGACACTTGCACTGGTGATCACGTGACTAAAGAGGTATCCATATAGGAAAATACACATTGTATGTTATGGTTTGTGGAGTTTAAATCTTGGGTTTTAGTGCAGAGAAAGTTTCAAATAATGTATGGGGAAACTACCCTTAACAGAAACTACCCTCAGTGGTAGAGCGTTCACCTCTGGTGCTTGGGGTCTCGGGTTCAAACCCTGCTCCCGCCAAGTGAACTTTGTGGAGGACAAACACCGTGTGCGTGGGTTTTCTCGGGGTTCTCCCGTTTCCTCCCACTTTCTTCATTCCACCATTTCATTCATCTCTCATCATCACCGTCTCCTTTAGCCTAGCCGGCATAATCGTGGGACGTAAAACTTAAAGATTACCGTTGAGTTTAATTTTTCTAATCCTGCCTTAACCTAGTTTTTTTTCTACTCTTTCTCAGAAGAGACTGGTTCATCTAGCTGTTTTAGCAATCGAAAATGATTTCACTGTTAAACTTTATTTTGATGATGTTATTAATGATTTTGCCAATGTCAAAGCAAGACGTAAACATTTTGGTACACAAAAGTTTCAGAAACGTCATTTTGAAAGTTTCAGAAATATTTAGATACAATTACATAACTTTTTATATCATTTAAGATTGTTTTATATTTTGCAGTCTTTTACACCATGTAATGTTGAACAGGTTATGCAGAGGTCAAGTAACTTAATGAGTTTACTCCAAACGCTCGCCAAATATAGGAATTAAAATATATTACATAAAATGAGTAGGGCCTAATAAGAAGTAAGAACAGTAATAACTAGTAATAGAAGTAATTAGTAATAGTAATAATTATAATTTACTAGTAAACGTAAAAGTAATATATTTTAAGAAGTGGATCGAGGATAAGAAGTTTTGGAGAGCGATGCGATTAGTGTGGTTAGGAGCGACAATTTCACTAGGGCCCATGGGTGCAAAACATGGAAATCTGACCCTGGGCAGACTACTAAAAATGATACAAAAGCTAACAATTTTTCTTTTGTCCGTTTTTCGTAAGTGAAAAGCGATAATGAAATGTAACTTACCACAATAATAGATAATGTTATATTACATCCGAAAATACGAATCAAAAGAAAATTAAGTGTTGCCCTCCATAGAAATTACACTGTGGCCAGAATATGAATTACCTAGGTTAAGGCTGCGACTAAAAAAAAAACGAATTCAATAGAAATTGATGACTTATGTCATCTTGGTTCCTTGTTAAATACTTTTTAAATAATATCTGTATTTATTTTGTACTGTTTATTACAGAATGAATACAAATATTTAAAAAGCAGTTAACAAGGAGCCACAACATAAGTCATCAATTACCGTTGGGTTTAATTTTTCTAATCCTGCCTTAACCTAGATTTTGGAGTAATTCATATTCTGGTTACACTGCAATTTCTATGGATGGCACCACAATTCTTCTGATTCGTATTTTCGGGTGCAGAATAACATTATCTATTATTGTGGTAAGTTACATTTCATTATCTCTTTTAACTTACGAAAAACGGACAAAAGAAAAATTGTGAGCTTTTGTATCATTTTTAGTAGTCTGCCCCCTTAAAAGAAGGAAAAAAAAACTAGTTTCTTTGGATTCTTAGCGGAAAACCAGAAAACAATTAATTGGCGAGTGATTTACGATTTCCTTAATCAGTTAACTGACATTATTTGTTCCAACTCACACCATTAAACATGTATTTAAAAAAAATAAACATAAATAAATAAATAAAAAATAAAGACTTACGGCAGTGAGAAGAAGACGAGACTCCCTGAGGGCTCCACAATAACCTAAAAAGCTTACAACAAATATAAATGCACCAGCTGCTATTAAAATATATGAAGCTTGTTCAATCGCTGTGGGCTGCGTGAATTGCTGCAAAAAAGAAAAATTAATGTTACTAACACCAGTGGTTTTCTAGTGCAAATAAGTAATGAAACATTAATATGTACTATCATCTTATAATATTTATACTTTGCATTGTTAAAATACCCTTGAAACTTAGGTTTTCCAGCTTATTGTGCACGATAATTATTACTACAATAGTTAAGAAACAACTATACAAAGAATCAATCTATGTGTTTTCTTGGTATCCAGTGGCGGACACCAGTTTCTATTAGATACGAGGGATGATCGAAAAAAAAAAAAAAAAGATTACATATTATGGCTTATGTGTGAGACACAGCTGGCAGATCAACACATATGATAATAGAAGGCACTCAACAATAGTCTTCGATGTAATGTGTCTTTGTTCAACCGCTTATCATAACGGCAAATAACCATTTGCATAGAAATCCGCGTTAAGTTCTCGTAGCCTCCGTGAGGCAACAGTTTTGACATAATCACATGTCAGATAATGGAGGCTATCTCCCCCTTTCTTTAGAACAGGGATAAGATGAAAGTCACTGGAGCTAGGCCAGGGCTGTAGAAGGGATGCTTCAGTCGTTCCGAGCGTAACGTCAGGGGTTAAGTACTGGGTCTACCACTGTGTCCAGAGTTATCGTTAACAATATTGGCATGTCTTTCTTTGAAGGCACGACACCATTTCCCTACATGTTGCTTTGAAATTTAACTCTCCCCTTACACTTCTACAATCTGTTGATAAATGTCAACAGGTGTAATGTTTTTGGTCCACAGGAACCGCACCACTGACCTCACTTCTACTTTTGACCAACTTTCCAGACAAGTCATCATTTTAAATGTCCGCTTCTCGGGTATACATGATCAGAATCTGAAATCTTCAAACATGCACCAAGACAGACATGTTATTAATTTACAAATAAATTTTCGTTAAGTTATAACGAATAGCATAGAAGTTTTATATTCTGTAACAGTTTTTTGATCATCCCCCGTATTTGCGTTCTTAAGATAATCTAAAATTGGAACAAAAGCTTGCTAGACAATATTATTTTACATGAAGTACCATTATCAAGACTCACTTATCTGCTTTCGATTTCCAGCCATTTCGAAAATTGGTATTTATTTTCGTGTTTCTAAATGGCTGCAAACGGAAAACTACTAGGTGCGTCGTGATAACGGTAGCTCATGCAAAATAATATTGTGTAGGGAGCTCTCGTTCCACATTTCGATTATCTTTTATCTATTTGAAGATATCACATAATTACTGTGAAATTAGCGGTATTTTAATTTTGCAGTGATAAGGCCTCTTAAGAACAGACGCTAGTCACTGGTTTGCTCAACATTTGCAAGAATCTCGTCGGAAACTGGCGGTCTCCCGCTCCTTTATTCGCCGTGAATTTCAGTACGACCAACTGCAAACACCTTACACCACTTGCGGACGTATTTGACATCCATACACGATTCGCCATACACTTCCGTCAATTTGCGATGAATTGCAATCGGTTTAACATCTTTTGCGTTCACAAACCAACGCGAACCACAAACTGCAAGCTCCATTACAAACAACTGTCAAGCCAAGACAGCGTTTCAGAGAGATGTGCGCAGTAGAGGTCTGCACGGGCTCGGGCCTACAAAATATATATCACTTCGGGCCCAGGCTGGGCTCGGGCCGTAAATTTTCAAATATACAACCATATTTCTCGGGCCTTTTTGGGCCTAACTTTGTAAATATACTGTATAACGATATATATTGCGCGTTTCTTCGTGGAGAACTTTTAAAGCACAACTGCAAAATTAAACTTCTAACTGCTGTAAATAAAAATTTTGCGTTAATTATTGAGTTTCTGTATAATTAGGGCATATTTCAGGTTCATTTGATTATCACACGAGCTTGGCCCGGACTCGGGCCTAAATGCTAAAACATATTTTGGACTCGGATTGGGCCTCACATTACAAATTCACGGGTCAGGCCGGACCTAGGCTAAAGATTCCGGCCCGTGCAGACCTCTAGCGCGCATACTTGTTTACGAGTGGGAAGAACAAACAGTGTTACCGACAGCCGCACGAACAATTCTCTTGCGTCTCCATGCTTTGGAGACTTTATTTTAGGGATTACCCTCGTATTTATAAAAATATATTACTAATCATTATATTCAAAACAACAGACGGAACATGCTCTACCCAACCCACTACAAACTTACACTATGTATAAATTAAATTTGTTTATAAATCATACAATTCAGCAACCGAGCTTTTGCATTTATCGAATAGATAACTGTTCAAGTTCACAATGATTTCAAGTGCAAGGAAATCATATTTTGACCCTGCAGGACATTATCAGAAGAAAGGAAGAATTGTCTCGCGAGTTGACATTTGTAATTTATGAAGCAACGTTCGTTCAAAACGGAACCTAATCTAAAAACCAGCTAAACTCTACTTTGAAAAGTAGTTATGAATTCAACTAGCAGCGTTCACCCCGCTTCGCTGCGGTCACCCCGGAACGCAATAAACTTTGTTACTTAGATAATTTTTACTTTTTCGCTTTCAAGTGATATGATAAAAACCATAGAAGATTGCACTAATGTTAACATTATATCGCCTGTCATTTATGTTAACCCGCCCCGCTTCGCTGCGGTCACCCCAACCCGCCTCGCTTCGCTGCGGTCATCCCGGAACGCAATAAACTTTGTTACTTAGATAATTTTTACTTTTTCGCTTTCAAGTGATTTATAGCGCCTGTCAGTTATGTTAACCCGCCGAGTCACAGGGTCATGCGGGTTGCATATAAATACGTTTATTTTTATACCTATGATGAACTAATAACAAAGGATTTGTACGTATGGACACCTGAATGGTCAATTATCTCAAGACACTGGTAATTGAAAATTAAAGTGATATGATAAAAAACATCTAGGGTCCACATCCTAACAACCCCCCAAAAATGAAAGAAATCGGTTCAGCCGTATTAGCGTGATGAGCGGACAAAGGATTTTTTGTACGTATTGACACCTGATTGGTCAATTATCTCAAGACACTGGTAATTGAAAATTAAAGTGATATGATAAAAACCATCTAGGGTCCAAATCCTAACAACCCCCCAAAAATGAAAGAAATCGGTTCAGCCGTATTAGCGTGATGAGCGGACAAAGGATTTTGTGCGTTCTCTTTTATATATATAGAAGATATGTGGTATTTGCAATACACAGCTTCCGGTTACAGAAACAGCTTCACCCAGGAGAGTGTGAATAGCTAGTGTTGCTCACGAGACAAGAAGTATGGTTAAGAGTCTTCATCCCGGCGCTAAAATTAAAATTAAAATACCGCTAATTTTACAGTAATTATGTGATATCTTCAAATAGATAAAAGATAATTGAAATATGGAACAAGAGCGACCTAGGACAATATTATTTTGCGTGAGGTACCGTTATCACAAGTCACCTAGTGGCTTTCCGTTTTCAGCTGTTTAGAAACACGAAAATAAATGCCGATTTTCAAAATGGCTCGAAATCGAAAGGAGATAAGTGAGTCGTGATAACTGTTTCTCATGTAAAATAATATTGTCTAGGGCGCTCTTGTTCCACATTTCGATTATCTTTTATCTATTTGAAGATATCACATAATTACTATAAAATTAGCGGTATTTTAATTTCGCCGGGATGAAGACTCAACTAGTTTGCAAACTTTGTAGAAGTCTTGTTTCGATTCGGTTCTCGAAGAATTTTCGTGGAGCTCATAGGGACGCCAGTTTCTATGGAAACTAGGTACAGAAGTTTGGGGATTATCGAAAGGGAGGCATTACTACAATTTAGACACCGCCCTATAATGGAATGAACTAGAACAATTGTTCCAATTCACTTCAAAGTTGTTGACCGTTGTTTTTTACGGCAAGATAAGGGCCCCATACCTTTGTACTTTGATATTTGCGTAGTAATAGTGATGGTAGTAGTAGAAGAGGAGAAAGTAGCAATATTAACTACAATTAAATTACAAATGTTTATTTATGTTACAAGCATAGAACCGTACATACTGGAAATCTATGACATTATTTAATCTTTTATGAATCATGAGATATAAATAATGCCACGTACCCCTAGGGGTCGCAGACCTCCAATTGGGAAATACTACTGAACTAGAACGTACTGTATTAACAACTCGAATCTGTGGATGCTCCCTTTGGAATTAAAATTCAATACGAAATTCATTGCTGAATGTAAGCCAAGGTTGTACAGAGAAAACGTCTGCAGGTAGGGGAATATTAAAAATAAAACTCCATCAATAATGTATTCTGACATCATGAACGGCAGGTAAGCGTTGTTAATTTTGCATCTGAACTTGTCTCTGTAACGTGCTCTGGATTGTATGCCTCCTGATATAACATCCTAATGAAAACCGTATAGGGGTAGGATTCTACAAGTTATACGCATTAATACAATTGTAATGCATAACGATACGTAGCACGAATATTTACTGGTAGGGATATTCATTTTGCATAAACTATATATAGTTAGCAATCAGAGTACCACAGGGGGTGTAGCATTTCCCGTACTTTATGTCTTTATACAAGTAAATGGCCTATCTTGCATTTTGTCTAGTTTGGACTCACTTTAAGTTAGCGGACATATCTGATAATTCTGTTGGGAACATGTCTGGGAATTATGGCCTGTAGGGAATCTCTTGCACATCACTGAAATATCACATTACATTACGCACATCACTGAAATACCTATTTGTGGCTAGCGTTTGTGTGAATTCTTCAACGTTGATATGGATCGCCACTCCAGTTTCTCGTATTCGAAATAACGCGATTTTTTTTTTTTTTTTAAACAACCTTAGCTCAGAAATTATGAATTTTCCCCTACGGATCCATACAAACCTTTTCCTCATTTTGATATGAGGAATCATTTCTTACAGTCTGTGGGTATAGTTCATGGGGGGGGGAGGGGGGACACAGGAGCTCAGTGGCAGAACATTCACTTCTGGTGAGTGGGGTCCCTGGTTCAATCCCAACTCGCGCCAAGTAGGTTTTGTGATGGACAAAAAGACTGTTCGTGTGTTTTTCAGGGTTCTCCCGTTTCCTCCCACTTGACTCATTCCATCATTGTATTCATTTCTCATCATCACCGTCTCCTTTAGCCTAGCTGGCATAACCGTGGGACGTAAAACTGACAAAATTCATTTTATTTTTCCCATTAACACCCCGTATATATAACTTTATGAAATCAGTCTAGAAATTTTATTGCTGCAGTATATATATATATATATATATATATATATATATATATATATATATATATATATATATATATATATATATATATATATATATATATATATATATATATGACACGAAGACAGAATGCAAATCTAGTAAATTTGCTTATCACTACTACGTAAAGGGTAAGAACGAAGCATGACAACTTGAAAACAAAATATAAAAATTAAAGTGAATCAGACTTCAACCGTATTACGAAATGCAATTTTATTACATGTAAATAAAAACACATTTCTACTGGTTAAACTTTACTTCACAATTCATCACTCTGGCATTTTGAAGACAAGTTTATATCTGCATGAATGTCAAATAAAAGTAAAAACTCAAAAGTAAATTCACCATGAAGCAAAACAAGACAAAAATTAAAACACTTTTTTTTTTTTTCAAGTGAACGAGAAAAAGAATAAATCTTATGTGGTTTGTGGTATGGTCATACAAACGTGGCGATTTCAAATTATCATCGGCATATCTATAGTGCTCTGACAAGGGTAATTTCACATTTTACGAAGCGTAATCTTCAATTGTTCTTTGACCTTGGCACCTTTCGTTCAGCTCATCAGCCATTCGCACAGTTCACTCGCCTTCCAAGTAATAAACAGGCCCCAAATGTCACATGACTTTTTTTTTTACTACCTTTTTTCCTTGAGAATTTGGTTCATCTTGATCGGTGTTTAAAAGCTTCCTATATTTACGTTGTCTTCGTATTGCAAGAATTATTTACACAGGGAAAAAAAAATAATGAATATGGGTTACCTGTAATGTTATTCATTAATGATACAACACACAAGCTCGTAATGTGTCAACCTGACATTATTTTTCATTCATGAGACCCCTTATCGAGACAGTAGGTCAAGGCAAGAACGTCTCGCGTCTACCAAGCATCATCTCGCATTTATTTCTCTTCTTAATGAGTATTTCAATCAGATTATACGCTTAACTCAATAACGCTTAACTTAAAATACAGTATCTTCAACTTTGCCACCACTACATCGAAAGGAAAATTAAATGAAATCCTAAATTTTACGTCCCACGTGCGGGCTAAAGAAGACTGATAAGAAATGAATGAAATAGTGGAATGAAGAAAGTGTGAGAAAACGGGAGAACAGCGAGAAAACCACGCACACGGTGTTTGTCTACCACAAAGCCCACTTGGCGCGAACTGGGATCGAACCAGGGACCCCAAGCACCAGAGGTGAACTATATCGAAGTACGGTGGTTTGTTCAGTTGCAGAAAGTTTACCTCTGGTGCGAAGGTTTTCTGTTTCGATTCCAGGCCATCTGAGTTTGTAGTAAGGACGGATTTGGAATTCAGATTTGTGGGCTTTCGGCATCTATGGCCATGTTAGCCCGTTACGTATGAGGGTTGACGTTCCTCGGGATCACACTATCCAAAGAAAGGAAAGGAAAAAAATTATAGGGGAAGAAAGGAAGCAACCTGGGGCATGTGTGTGAGGTACCATCCCGCCATTTGTCTGGCATGAATGAGGAAAACCCAGGAAAACCTCCCTCAGAATGGCTGGCCTGAATAAACTTTTACACTGTTTCGTCCGAGTGCCCCCACTGGGGATCGAACCCAGGACCGCTCGCACCAAAGGCTGTAGTAAGAATGGGCAATCTTAGTTTTTATAAAAGCAAACAGTTTTGTAGGAAAACAGATTTGTTTTCTGATTGATAGAAAACCAGAATCAGCAAAAAAAAAAAAAAGGCTTCGAGTCTAGTTTGTGTTGGTTAACAATGTTCGTGTGTTTCTCCCACATTCTTATTCCATCATTTTTTAAAATTACTATTTACTTCATTAATAATATGTTTCCTTCTGGCCTAAAGGGCATAAGCATGAAAAATTGACCACCAAATTTCATTTTTACGGTCGAGTGAGTTGATTTTGAGTTCAACATCTCGTTCAGCAGCGCGGCTATATGAGACGTAGAACTACTGATTAGGGTGGAATCCGAATCACAATGAGCTCCCGCCGAGAATCGAACCCGGGTCTTCCACGCCAAAGGTGCGTACGCTAACCGCTTAGTCATGAAGGAGCTCCTCGTTTCTATCGTATTTAAATACGATTACTAATATGTCTGATTTACTACTACAGACATAATGAACGATACACTAATTTCTGTCAATCATGAACTTGACGTGAATGCAGTCCACTCTTATGCTGAACAACTCTCGAAGAGTTCTGTAGTTTTATATAATTTTATTTCAGTAATCTGCAGTTTAATGTCCCTGTGCTGAGGCTATACTTATCCCTTAAAAATTGGATCCAGATAGGATCAATGTGCGCCCTAATTAATTACGATTGTCCTGTTTTGAGAACAGAACACATTTTTCTGTCACTACAGAACATTATAATTAAGTTTTATTGTAATATATGTTCATTATGTGACACTGCTTTATTAGTATGTTTCCAACTACACAATAAACACCGTTTTGTTTCACATTTTCAAGTATTGTTTTGCTGCGAAATCCGTAATATATTCCGAAATAAGTTTGTGCTGTAATTTTTAGTGTGTTCCACTTATAACAATACAAATTATTGTCACCCTACATTTTCTCTTTCTCTTGCCTTCTTTTTATTGAGACAAGTGTCCTGTCCGGCAGCCTTTCTTTCAGGAAATTACGGAATTCTCTCCGGGAGAAAATCAAAATGAAGGCAATGCTCTGGGAAAATATTTTTAATTTTTTTTTCCTTAAGAAAAATTTCAAAAAAGCAGAAAATAGTTAAAGTGCTAAAAAGGAGAAAATTTTAAAAGCATTAAAACATTACTATTATTAATAAAACAATTGAAATCTGTGCCAAACCAAATTATTGGATAATATAAAATTATAGTTTCTAGGTACTATTAATTTATTATGATTATGCATTCACTTGTTTGGCTTGGTCTAGACCAGCGTTTCTCAACCGGTGTGCCGTGAATGGGCCGCTGGTGTGCCGCGAGTAAATCGAAACAAAATTATTAATTCTATAGCAATCAAATTGCAGGACATAGGGAAAAATGTATATTTGTATTTCACATTACTATGAACCTCTAATATGAATCTACAATATTAAGTTTCATACCGCGTTACTTTTCTGTACATTTTTAATATTGAAAAAGATATTTATCATTGTTATGATGTTATGACCATTATTGCTTCTTTCTTGTTGCAGATTATTTCGTAACTTCAAATTTTAAAATATTCAATCCTTTCGAAAAAAAAAAAAAAAAAAAAGCATGTGAATTACCTACATTTGAGTTTTAAAAGTAAAAGATTTATTAGTTCGTTCGTTATTTAGTGATCTTCCTTCTTAGTGAAAGTTTGGATGCAGTTTTCGAAAAAAGAGAGCGTATTTTTAAGAACCTAAATCCAATATTTCATTGCAATTGTTTTCTATTTTTAAATTAGAATGAAAAATAAGCATAATGATTTATCATGGTGGAAAACCAGTGATCGAGCTTTCTTCTCTGTTAGATCAGTAATCACAGAAAAAGATACCATGGTATTTTATATTTAAATATAATAAAATGTATGAGTGTGCCGCGAGAATTCAAGTTTTACCCATAGTGTGCCGCAAGTTGATAAAGGTTGGGAAACGCTGGTCTAGACTAATTGTTTTTTTTATTATTATTGATAATAGTAACGTTTAGAGCTTTCCAAAATTTTAGTTTTTTTTTTTTTTAATAGCTTTTTAGAACTGTCTTCTGCTTTTCAGCGCTCTTTTGAAGTCAGTTCAAGTTTCTTTAATATTTCTTTCCACTTTTTCGTTACTCCAGTAGTTTAGGTATGCACAGTACATAAACTAAATATTAAACTTCCTAAAAGGGACTAAAGATTATAAAACCATTGGGTGCGTCCATTATAATGAAGCACAGCGAATCTCTGACAGCGCTCAAAGCTTTTACAGTTTCAATGCCATTTGCTTATTTTACTCCAACAAAAAATATTTTCTTGTATTTTATAAAAGCATTGTTTTTACAATTATTATATTTTCTGTTTCCATATTCAGTTAGTTCCTATTTTAGTTTCACATAGTAAAACCTAGATCAGTACGATCTCCTAGATGTTATACTATACATGCAAACTCTAGAACATTTTGGGTTGCATAACAATAGGGTACACAGCAGAGAATAATAAAAACTGGTAAAAAACAGGATCATCGATCTTTCGGGATCCTATGGTACAATTTGTACCATCAGTGGCGTAGCATACTTTTGCGCCCCCCCCCCCCGCAAAGTATAGAGAAGGGACCCTAGTTGTAAAGCCGACAGAAGTAAGGTTGAAGTTCTACTTCTTTAAATCTTTATTCATCGCAAGACTTCGGGGCCCCCCCGCACTGCGGGGGTTGCGGGGGCAGCTGCTACGTCACTGTGTACCATCATACGGGTGTTTCATGGTTCATTGCGTTATAACTCTCCTATTTGAGCTTTTTCGTCCGGTTTTTTTTTTTCTTCAAGTCCAGAGGCATTGTAGAAGGTCTTACGTATGGTTTCACACCTTCCTGCGTCGAGACATAGGAGGTGACATAATTCTAAAATATATATTTTCATTTATTAAGCCTATGTTCATTATTTTTTGGCGAGCTTATTTTTGCACATAGAAGATTGAAATTTTGCACAAATATTCAGTCCACCGAGTAGTATTTACCACTTTTTTTTTTTCAGATTTGTGAGTTAAAACAGGGGGGTTCCAGAGGGGCAAAGGGTTGAAAAAGGGATATTTTTACCCGAAAAATCCCTTTCTTCGGGATTTTCCCGCCTTATATACATGATGGAGACACGTGAGTCATACCGTCTGAAAGGCAGTTCTATTCTGAAGAGAATGATGGGCGAAACATGACCCTAGGGTAATTAGGGATGTCTCAGGATTTTTTCCCTGAGATCATAGTGTTTAACGGTAATTTGGGGCATTGTGGGAATTCTTGATAAAATTTCTCCCGCCCTTAGTATTCAAGATAGAAACTTGAAATTTGGCACACACATTCAGTATACCAAGTACTATTTATCAGATTTTTTTTTTTTTTTTTATGTCTACGTTCACACAAGGCCGTTCCAGAGGGGGCCCAAAGTGTGAAAAAATTTCCTCCGAAATTTTCCCTTTGACATTTTTCCCGCTCCTGGTATATGGTATGTGCATGCAAGTAGTACCATTTGAAAGCCAGCTCCATTCTGAAGAGAATGAGGTATGAACCATGATCCTAGGATAAATAGTGACGATGCAGTAGGTGCTTGACTGAAAGTCTAAAAAATACCCCAAAAACCCAGGATCCCGTAATGAATATGGACTGCCACTGTTGAAGTCGCCGTTAGCCATGGAGAGGTTAATGGATTGACTATACTAACCAACCTGGCTGAGATAGTCGTTCTAGCTATCAACTGCTTAAACAGAAACAAAAATTCGTTTTCGTTCAAAGTTATCCGGTGGAGTTAACAGATGGACACACTAGTATGCAAGATTTCAAATGCAAGATTTGAAAAATAGAATGCACGATTTCAAATGTGGCTAGAAGTCAACAATCGCATTCGTCACATAAATCTGTAGCAGTTAAGAATACAGTACTGTATTTGCATGCTGTTGGCAAATACAATACAAATATTATATATGTTGATTCCTTGGGCTGTTAGGCATAGTTTCACAATAAACTTACATGCTGATGTTGCAGGTTTTTTGCTGCGGACTGTACAAGCTTCAAGTATGTTATAGAATTGTTGTAGAGATTGTGTTAGCGTAGAAGAAAAACAATAATAGTTATTCATTGGGTCTATTGTAAAACTTAGTTATTCCAATAATTCTTTTAAAAGTATATTTGTCTATTATACGTACAAAAACAAGATGTGATTTCGTGTGTGATCACATTACGCAATATCTACTGAACCAGTTAAAGTTATAATTGACAAGTTATTAACCTTAGGCCTCCCAAGGGTCATATGTTAAATTGATTAAAATGCGCATTCTACGGAAGGAGCGTGGCAGTCACAATTTATGCGAAAATTTTAGTATTTCACGAATCTACTACGTTAGGAAGATGAAACTCGGTATACAAAGTCTTCATTAAAAATAACAAACAGTGTCCCCAACTCTCCACGGTGATAGAGGTACTGTCTGTCTGTGATTCAATCCATAGTCTTCAGGGTGGCTGAGATAAATAGCACTGACACTTCCGATGCTGAAGTTCAAATTCGTCCTGTACTGGCATAGCGGGTGAGAGGTGGCAAAAGGATGACAAAAAAATCGAAAATGACTGATATTAGTGGCCAGTCCATAAATTTTGAGGTTACCAAGATGAATAGCGACAATCCCGATGCTGTTTAAATCTAGATTCGGCATGAGTAAGAAGGGAGTGATATTACGGATTTTTCTCATTACATTTTCATTATGTGCGTTGCAAGGGGGGGGGGATTCAAATATTTTCCATAAAGCTATTTTACCCGTGCGAAGAAGGGGAAATTCAGCTAGTAAATTTCTACATTATGAAGCATTATCCTAATCTATGGATATCTCTGAGCTGAATTAACTGTTATAGAATATGAATTCTCACAAGTTTTGGAGAAAATCCCAAAAACTCCATATTTATGGTGGTAAAAAGTATGCTATTCGTTGCCAACAATAACTGATTGTTTCTTTCTACTTCATTTATGTAATTTTATATGTAAAAAATATTCTGTAACATGTAAACTGTATATATTCTTTGTTTTCTCCTAACGGTGACACTCATACTTCTAATATCTGTTTTCTTCGGCAGTAAAGAGTATAGGCAATTTCTTTCTTTCTTTCTTTCTTTTTAATATAAACTAGCTAAACCTGCGCTCTCTACACAGCGTATCATTTACATATGAGCATGAATCTGTCATTCCTCACAATATCTGTACATGTCCCTTAACAAACACAAATGAAGGACGTCTTCATAAAAATCGGCAAGGAGTATCATGAAAGGGAGATTTTCTCTTATTTTTTCAATATCTTGCACCGTTTGCAAGATTGAACCTACTTCCGGTTGGAGTTTCTAATTCATGTACGATCAGGGTTCTCTTTCTTCTTGCATCTAGTATGTAATAAGCAAATACATTGCATACACAATTAATTATAGTGTCAGTGATACATATGGTGTTCATTGAGGAAAACACTCCAAACAATATTCATCTCAGCTTGGAGAAATTGTTATCCTTTGTTTTTCATTATCATTTGGCCATGAAACTAACGCCTGAGAGATATGCAACCCGTACGTACAACGATGTGGTGTTAGGATGTATAATCAAGAAATAATGGCCATATACTTTAAATATTCGATTAGAACTGGACAATCTACACAAAATTTGGAATCGACCAGCGAAAATTACACGTTTCTAGCACTTGTGTTTTTCGAAATGATTGGAGTCAAACATATAAACATTTCTTTGAAGACAAACATATAAACCTAGCATTTTATTACATAGATTAAGATCTCTAGCCATCTGTTTTTATTTCCGTATTTAAAAAATTAATATTTAAATTTATACAGATTTGAATATTGGAAGTGTTCAAGAACATATATTTGCAATTAAAAAAAAATATATCAAAATACAGAAAAAGTCTCCAATTTCTTCCACTTATTTAAATTTGAAGAATTACGTATTGACGATGAGAACCAGCACTTCTCCCCTCCTCTCTCCCATCTCATAAAAAGAGTACTATAAGTGACCACGATGAGTCGTGAAGCTTGACCTATATTTACCAAATTTCACCACCCAATAGAACGCAAGTGTGTGTCCCGATCACCAACCCTTCACCCATGAAATTCTACCAGTGTCTTTTCTCGCGCTATACAGAGATCATCATCTGAGGGTGCAGTGTTGTCAGATTGCTGCTAAGTTTCGTTTTGTTGTTCGATATTTTTCTATTATTATTATTATTACTGTTTAATTCGAACAACTGCTAGAGTTCGTGTTATAGTTCTTAAAAGGTTTTCTTTCTTCGCTCGTTTGCATCTAAATTTGGCAACACTGTTGGTGCATTTCTCTTTCATTTTTTTCCTCCAGTGTCCGTTCGGAAGGCACCTCTACGAATCGTATCGAATTCTTCCGATGCATCACACGTGACGGAAAGCACTTCTATGATTCGTCTAGAGGCTGGGACCTTTAAGTCGTCGCGGTCACTATAAACCTAACCAAAGTACGTATAATGTGTATTCCATCTATACGTGTGCAGTTTGTATATAAAGGGTGGCGCCTTCTACGTGCGGAGGCTAGTGCCATAAGTCACAGTCTGCGGGAACTTGTGGAAAACACCCCCGATAACTAAATGGCCAACCAGCACCCTCATTTCTAGCATTTGACAACCGCTCGTCAAGTCCACGTGGGGTACTTAGTTGCCAAAGTTCCAAACGCTGTTCTTTCAGTCTGTGATTAGAAGATTGTTGTTCAACATATATAGTTTTTTTATACATATATATTATACTCGATTATAGCAAAATGTGGAGGCTTGACATCTGTTTCACATTAGCGATTGTATTGGGAGAGAGATAAGAGACACAAGACATTGGGTGCTGCGACATTGCAACCCCGCAAATGCGGTCAAAAGAGGGATTGGGGGAGGAAGAGATACTGTTGTAAAATTCAGTAGGGGAAGTTCAAAGAATTTGCCGAACTGCTCATGTATTGAAGGAATACACTATAAAGAAGCACACGCGCTATCAGCAGTTATGCACTAATATTTGAGAATTATACGATGTGCGAGATGTCCCCCATATCCCTAGGTTGTTATTACAGAGATCAGTGTAATTTTAGTTTATTTAGTAGACACTATAGTCGATTAAAAGTATAGGCTAAATCATGATGGTCTCTGTGTAGTCTTAGAAACTGGCCTATTAGTCATCATCTTCCATGGTACCGGGGTAAAAGTGGATCTGAAAAGGTGGGGGACGGTAGGTAGCAGCATGACTCCACGCCGTTCCCCTAACTATATTTGCCCATTGTATTTTTTTCAGGAACTGGTAGGACACCGTATAATTTTTTTTCGATGTGGGGGACGGCGTTCCCCCTCACTTTTACCCTTGCATGGTACTGAAATGGATATTTTCTCCGAAATACTGTTGCCAACAGATTCAAACTAGGCGCCAGTTTTCGCTCGGGATGAGAGCGAGTAGCCTCTGCTCTGTTCTGAGTCACTTGAGAATCTCCGTAATGTTTTCTCGAAGAGAGAGAATGAAATATCCTGTAAACTCCAAGGATGTAAAGATCTGCTTATCACTGCAGTAGGGAAACAAAAGAAAATTACCCCTCATTTTTCCATAAGTCATCCATCACAGTTAAAAGACGGACAAAAATATGACAATGTCACTCGACCACTCACTTTGTTACAGCTCCCATACTTAGGAGGAGGGCTGACTGAACGACAATGGCAACACACCATCACAGAATCGCGAGAACTTTACTTGCGTATACGAACTACATATGTGCAACTTAATTCGATACTTCACAATTCACCGAGTAATAATGGTAGCACGTTGCCTCAGCGTCTTCTTATGTCCATTATGAGTCTTTGGCATATCCTGAAGACACGCCGTTTCTCTCTCAATCAAACAAGGTTGCTTTATGAGACGGCCCCTAACCAAAGCAATCTAAAAATAATCACCTGTGTCATTGTTTGCTGTGTAGATTCATTTGTGTGCCCATGCACAACAGGTTTTTAACTAACTGCAACCACTCAGATTAACCATGACTTCACAACTGAAATGCTTCACGTGACCTGAACGCAGGAATACCACACACTTTGAAAGCACGCATATACCAGATAGTGCTGTGTGTGACTATGAACGCAGTGTTACGAGTACAAACTCTCACGTTGCTTTCTGTGACACTCAAACCTAGGAGTATGGACACTTTTCGGACACCCTATAGTTTGTTTCACGACAATGCAAGAGAATTTTATGCAATATTTTGAAAACTGAACTTCACTTCCAAACAGCCAATGTGTATCTACGGCTGTCTGTTCATTGCAAATGAAAACTCGCGATTTTGCGGCAAGCCACCTGCCACGCTGTAAGTAATACAAGAAATGAAGGAACATCACAAACAACCTTATGATTTAAACTGGAAATTATTTCAGTTTAATGGTGAAAATGAAATTATATATATTGCTAAATATGGCATTTTTCACTAAGCCATCATCATTTTTTCCCACTATATACAGTAGATTTCAATGTAACCAACTACCGGAACGAAAAATCAAACAATGGGGGAAAAGTGGCATATGTTTTCCGCCCACGTTTAGATTTATGAGGATGGTTATTAGATTACTATTATGACGATTTCTAGAACTGATTACTTTAAGAGAAAATTACTGAGATATGTATGTCTCAATACAGAAACAAAAGAACCAAACCAAATACTATAATTAGTGACTCATAATTTGGATGTTCTTTGTATTTACGTTTTAATGGTATTAATTTGCATGCCTACCTGTTAGTCTCACACACACACAAATTTCAAAACATGATTTGTGAGAAAACACTTGCTCATTGTCTTTTCATTATACTTTTTTATTCAAGACACGGTGTTCTGATTGAGAAACTGAAGCTTTCCACTGCGGCAGTATCTTACAGTTGACAAAGAAATCCTGTAGCAAATTAACGATTAGTTACATGAAGAGAACGAATATTTTCTGATCAACAATCATATGGTAACTGCAGAGAATTTAGAGCAAAAACTATTATGAAGGAATAGCGCAAATCTGAATACACGTGCCGTCTTGTAAATTATGCCTATTTCCTTAGAAACAGTTTATATTCACCTAGTATCGTACAAGTGGAAAGTGACTACAAATCTCTCGAAATATACCAGCTCGGCATTCACGTGGTGCAATGCCGAAAGCTGCTGCACTCTAAAAAAAAAAAAAAAAAAAAAAAAAAAAAAAAACGCTTTATAGCCACATCGTTACGGTTTTTGTTTTTCCATTTGGATTTTTGTAATAGGTTAAAATAAATAAAAATAAGTCAATCATAATGATAGTATTATACAGTAATATCGCATGAAATCTGTCAAATTAACCCGATCTTGATCAAATTTGGCATGGAAGTAGATTTTGACTAGTATGCATGTGAAATATTTTTCAGTACTGACTTCTGATTTCTGAGTTCTTCGCCCTCAATACTGCAATTTCTTTTAGTTTGCCTACCAACCAACATACGGTTACAAAACTATTAATTCTGAAATCTAAATATGGTTACGGCCCTTGTCCTAATAATAAACAGAAAGCATGTTAATGTTGAGTATCATCACTATTCATTTTGAAATTATTAAGTTGAAAAATTACAGTTTAAAACTGCAATGAAATTGTCATACTATATTAGTATTTTAAAAAATACACAAAAATTAATGTTCAATAGGGATGCGCACGAGACGAGTCGAGACAGGATTTTCCTGACAAAATTCGAGTGGAGACATGGCTCTTCCAATACAGAAATATACATTTTTAGAGTCGAGACATCAATTTTACAGCACATTTTCGAGACGAGACGGTCACAAATCTTGTCTCGTGCGCATCCCTAATGTTCAAAGCTAACTATGCTCATGGCCCTTTGTCATATTTTGAAATAAACTGAAACAACATAGTTTTTAAAGTTGTAATATAATCGTCACAATAGTTTCAAGTCAGCAAATTGTCTACACGGTAGCGACATCTATTAGTCTCAGGCGTACAAACCATAGAGCAGGTACTGCCATCTATTAACATGAGTGTTTACTCTTAGTAATTACTGATGTAGGTATGCACTGAAATATTTGCCGTTCATAAATAGGATATTTGGCTAACGTGGACCGATGATTAAGATAAGTGAATGATTTTGAACGAATGTGTGGAATGAGAATGTGGGAGGAAGTGCAGAAAACCCCGAGAACGCCCACGGAAACTATGTCAGCAGTAATGAATTCATGGTGTGGCCCGGGAATATATTCCACGAGATACAAATCCCCCACCCCACCCGGACCATATATTATATCGTGCTTATTATGGATTCCCAGCATTTCCGTAATACTAATTTCAAGGATGTTATAAATAGGGATGGGCAAAACCGGTTTTTATAAAAACCGAAAACCGGTTTCTATAAAAACCGAAACCCGAAAAACCGACATTTCGGTTTTCTCCAAAACCGGTTCGGTTTTTCACCGAAACTGGTTTCGGTGAAAACTTTTCGGAAACACATAAGACTATTTCTGTGGAAATGGATTCAGTTTCCGGAGAACAAC
Source organism: Thermobia domestica (assembly GCF_964235325.1). NCBI lineage: Eukaryota > Metazoa > Arthropoda > Insecta > Zygentoma > Lepismatidae > Thermobia > Thermobia domestica. The sequence continues at coordinate 60,347 of NW_027656206.1, read as the reverse complement.
GAAACACCATTCTGGTCAGAAATAGAACAAATTTTGAAAAAAAAAACGGAATCGGTTTTGAAGAAAACCGAAACCGGATCAGGTGAAAAACCGAACCGGTTTTGAAGAAAACCGATAACCGGTTTTGGAGAAAACCGAAACCGGTTTCGGAGAAAACCGAAACCGGTTTCGGTGAAAAACCGAACCGGTTTTTCTAAAGACCGAAAACCGAAAAACCTGTTTTTGTGCCCACCACTAGTTATAAAATAGAGGATCTGCCCATACAACAAAATTGTGAAGCCATACGTCACAGCTTCGCCACCTCCTACTCTGCCCACTCCGTGCCATTAAAATCGCAATGTTTCGAGCCAACAATCATGGCGGAAGCGAGAGTAGCCAATCAGATATGTGGGTTTAGACGATGCTCGGTTGCTTTTTGGCTTCATCGAGTTCATATGATGAAGATACGTATGGACAGATCCTCTATTTTATACATCCTTGACTATTTTTCACCTCCCGTGTATTGAAGTTCTCCCTCCCCACGAGAAATTGTATTGGTTGTTAGTGACAGACACGAACTGGGATTTAATCCGAAATCCCTCACACTAGAAGTGAGCGCTCAACCACTGAATTAACTATGTCCCCTCCTCCACTACTCCACGCCCCCCTCAATAAAAAAAATGCGGAACACTGATGTAATAAGAACATTGTATTGTCACTTGTCACGTTTACTTTCGTACGAAACTATTTTACAAGCGAGAATGCTTTGCGAGAGACATTTTATTACTCCACAGTAGTCTTCCAACATGCAACTGTACTTGCAAGAAAAGCGTGAAATTTCCATTTTGTTTGTGGAGTTATTGTAGCTCCTTGTTGATATTACGTATACCATTCATTCATTAAAGCATGGGCAACGCTGCTCCGCTGTGGGAGGGAGAATATGACATTGTGACATTTACGCTACTGGAAACAATCATGGTTGCAACAGAGCAGTACAAGTACGACATTCTCTCTATTATTAATATAATTATTACTAAGCAAACATTTTATGTTTCTTTGCGTGTAAAAACTGTCATAAATTTTCAAAAAACAATGAAAAAACATAATAACAAAAGATAGATTTTTCCGCTACCATCTCGTAAGACCTGCTAAGTTTCACGTGCGACAAATGAATTTCTGATTTCTTTTAACAGATTATAATCAAAAGAGAAGCAATGAGAAACATATTAGTGTTGTTCAAAGCTCACGATTTGTGCTTTCAACAGCAAACCGTTTCGAGACATTGGTGTAACAAACATATTTTTGCTGACGTACCGTGGAAAATGTTCTCACAGCAATCACGTGACAACATTTTTCCAAGAGCTAGACACAGAGTCAGGGATTTTCTTGAGGTGCAAAATATCTTGGAATCATTGTGTTCCGGTGAAGGAGAGAAAAAAAAAAAAAAACAGCACATTTAATAGTCTTCACAATCAAACAGAAGAATACTGACGACAGTGTAGACCAGAGATGGTGAATTTACAATGTAGCACAAGCCAGAGCAAAATAAGAACCATTCTTTGAAAAGCAAATTTTAGGAGATATCGTCAGGCCAGTATCCAGGGGGGTCTGGGGGCCGCTTCCCCCCTAAATTTTTACTCGCCCCCTCTAAATTTTCCACAGTAGGCTTGCAAATGAACTATAATATGATGATGAATTATAATATTTTTGGATCGGGACCCCCTAACTTTTACCGGGCCCCACCCCTACATTTTCGGACTGGCTACGGGCCTGCATATCGTCGCATAAGAACCAGCGCAACGTAACTCCAAAAATACGGTTTTCGTGTTCTTCATGTTTGAGCATAATTTTGAAAGCCCCACTTGGTGTAAATAGAACGTAATGCCATCTGTTCTCCTTGTCTATCATCTGTTGTAATGTAGCTCTATTACCATCTTATTAAAAACACATATTTCTAATAAAATAATATTTTTGTCCTCCCGCCTCTAAACTTACAAAAATGGAGTTACGTTTCTCTGGTTCTCATGCGACGATATTATAGTAGACTCACGAATATCCGGGAAGCCAGAGTTTACTTTTATAGTTCCTACCTGAACTTATACCATTAAAAACATATTTTTTAAAAAATACCAAACTTACTCTTACTGACTCAGAGTTTTTAGTTTTTCATGAAGTTCTTCATAGACGATTATTTCTACTTAGCGAAGTTATGTTTTTATGAAAGCGCTATAAGTTGATTAGATAAGTGCTATTCAACCATTTTTTTTTTCTCGTGTACCTCCAGACACAATTCGCCGTCGAATTGTGTACCCCTGAAGCTGATTAAAAGAAATTAAATCGAATTTAACTTATTAAGCTTAATATACATGTTTTGTTGATTAAAAATAGGGACAAAAGGAGATACCCAACAAAAGGACAATCAGTGTGCCAATCAAAATACTATTTACAGGAGGATAAAATGCACATCCGAAAAAAAAAAAACTAACATGGAAAATTTCAAAACATATGGGAGACATCCGGTTCTACTGAAGGATATCTCCCCCTCACCCTCCCTGATAATTCGCACACTAAGGACAACGTTAAAAATTCAAAATGTTAACCGATTACTTGGGAATATTAGACGCGCGTGACGTCATTTCGTAAATCGTCCATTGGAAAAAAAAATCTCCAACTATGATCGTTCAATAAATATTGGAAATATGCTTATATTAGGATTACGTACCTCCAGAAAAACATCTGCGTGTACCCCTGGTTGAATAGCGCTAGATTAGAACATTCAAAAACTACTCGATTTTTATTACAGAGATTTAAAAAAAAAAAAAACCTTTTTAACTAGGGCGGATAATGCAGACAGGTTAGTGACGAGCCGGTTGGTCGTGAGTCGACTGATTTATATTTTATGGATAGTTGTTCTATGCATCCTCATTCTTTTTTATTTATTTATTTATTTATTTATTTATTTATTTATATCTGCGCCACTCAGGGTCTGTGCTCCGAACATTTGAAAGTAATTTTATGAAATCTTCATGGTTCTAAAAACTCGCCTGGTACCAACGGCTTTCTTATTGAATTGGCTTAGTAACTAAAGTTAAAAATAATATTTTTTATAATTAAAAAAGTCAAGTCTCAATTTAGGTAATCTAGATTATGATGGCCAGCTATAGCAGGGGATGGCCAAAGCACTGCCTGCTGTCTACTAGTGGACCGGAATGTCGTTAGAGTTTGTTCGCAATGGCCTGTGTCATATCAATTCACTGTTTTGTTATTCTGTCTAGCGGGATGTTCAACAGAGAAATAGACCGTCAGTAATTTCTGAAGTCCCTCAAATCTTATTAAAAAAAAAAAAAAAAAAAAAAAAAAGTTGGCCACGTCTGTGCTATACTCTTTCTATTACTCAAAGTGTTGGAGAGCGGTGAGGTCATATTATATATACAGGGCGTTTGAAAACAACACCGACAACGTTTGGGAGATGATTCCTCACACGAAGATAAGACAAAAAGTATAGATCAACCTGGATGCACAAAGGCTTCCATTTGGAGTTATAGGCTGCCGAAAACATGAAAAAATGAACTTTTCGGAACTAATATGTGCACTATCCAAAAATACATGTTCCAGAGTCATAAGATATTCATGAAGCAATGTTTATAGAGCGAATTTGGCTACTACCATATAATATGAAGTACTCTCCAACTACCTCAATACAAATTGTTGCGGAAGTGCCAAAGGCAGTGGCGTAGCAGCTGCCCCCGCAACCCCCGCAGTGCGGGGGGGCCCCGAGGTATAGGGGGCCCCGAAGTCTTGCGCTGAATAAAGATTTAAAGAAGTAGAACCTCAAACTTTCTTCTATCGGCTTTACAACTAGGGCCCCTTCTCTATACTTTGCGGGGGGGCCCGCAAAAGTGTGCTACGCCACTGGCCAAAGGATACTGAAACTTGGATATTCGGATATTTGGATAGGGCATGGAGCTATGTACCTTTAAAGTTGAAGTCTTCATGTTTTCATCAGCCTATAACTCCGAAAGGAAGTGCACCCAGATTGCTCTATACTTTCTGTCTTATCTTGAGGTGAGGAATCACCTGCCAAACGTTGTCGGTATTGTTTTGAAATACCCCATATCTTACATGCTTACTAAGCAACTCAAGGTCTATCTCTATGCCAGGTTACGTCCAAATAGAATGGATTCAGTGGATCACAAACGATATTCGAAAAAAAAAAAAATCTGGCCTAGGCACCACAATAATAAACATTCAATTTGATACACAGGTTTTGGCCTTGAGTTAGGTAAGCGCCTGACTTACATTTGCAGACGTTATAACATGGGGCCCGGGATTTTTCAAGGCTTGTCTTATGATATACATATTGTTCTTGAGATTGATTTTTTACAAAAGAAATCAAAGAATTTGAAAGGTTACAATTGTAATCCAAAAGATTCTAAAAATACAGAATATTCGTCATATAATATGAAGAATATTTTTTAAGAAAAATGGGTGTGTTCCATGCTGATCTTCATATCTAGCCCAAATTATAAAATAATTAGCAAAGTACGGCAAAGAATAAGGTTTATAAAAATATTTGAAAGATATGCGCATTTTTTTCTGGTTTCAAAATGGTCGTTAGTACAAGTTAGAGCTACGTAAACACTCCCTTTGTTTCCTCTCTCAGGGGTCAAATTTGGTAAAACTATCTTATAGTCAGCCAAGGATAGAGTAATTCGGGGGGAAGTGACCATTAGGGTGAAGTGAATCGAGTTAAGGGTAATGATATGTGGTAAGAAAACATGATAGATGCTGACCTTGCGAAGCCCCTGTCTGTGCAGTATTGAGGCTGGGGCTGCCGAAGAAGGTCTGGGGCTGACGACAGAGGGAAAAAAAGCGAACTATTGAATGCAGCGAGCATGGACAGCACGGAAGTTGGGTAGATTTGTAGCCTCTTTTGTTGCTATTGTAATATGGAACAGTCAGAAAGTAAATTTTTAGGTAAGTCGAAATTGGCCAAATGTAGACTGAACAACCTCTGTATTTGCAGAATGCAAAAGATCTGTTCTATTCATATATAATTGTCAATCAGTTGTACTACCATTTCTGTGTAAGATTTTTTCACCTTCATGCTTACTATGTTCACTTTCCCCCGAATTACTCTACATAAGGAATATCTATACAAAATTTCAAAGTTCTGTGTCTAATAGGTTCGGAGATCTAAAGAACAGTAACCAAACTTCCACGACTGCTTTTTCCCATTTTCGGAGTGAAATCTCAAAAACACGTCTTATCTGCAACCTAGAGTACAAAGAGATTATTTCTACAAAATTTCAAAGTTCTGCTTCTAATAGTTTTGGAGATCTATGAGTGAATCAAAAATTGAATCAAAGATATCTCTCTCTCTCTTCATTCATGTGGTTCGGATTCCACGTTAATCCGTAGGTTCCGTCTCATATAGCCTCGTTGCTGAAAGGAACAAACTTAAAATCAACTCAACTCTCTTCATTCAGTTCCATTACTATTGGCTAGGAGCATTGTATCCATCATAATGGTCGTATTGAAAGCAGGAAATAATATATTTTGAAGTTCATTAAATGTAATTTATATATTGAAAGAAATTATATACAAATAGAACTTTTATTTCCCAAATTTTCCATTTTTTCCGAAAAAAATAAGTTTTGCCGGTGGTTTAAAAAATTTTACGGAACTTTTACAACAATATTCTTACCTGAAGATTTTCGTTCTGGCTAATTTTTGTTATGACTATGAATGAGTTTTTATCTACAGCCAACCAGATTCCAAGACCTAGAACCACGGAGCCAGCAACCTACAGGAAAGAAAAAGAAAATGTTAGTTTGCTAGCATACACACACACATACATACATATATATATATTCGGCCAAATTTAGTGGATGTGTGATAGATTTATGTGCATCACAGTGTGTCCAATTTCCACCGGAATCATTAACAATTAATAGCAGTAACATAAAAAGACTAGCATTTGGGTAGCAGGGGGCTCCGCCCCCAGCCCCCTGAGTCGCTCGGCCTACGGCCTCGCATTTCTTCTCCATCGGCCATTGCATCAACAGTTAATTTCGTGAACTTGCTCTTCACATTTCCTACATCTGCCAATCCGGAGGCTTCGCACCCACAAACTGTCTTTGCTCGCCTACGGCCTCGCACCCCTTCAACCCACAATTTTATAGTTTCTTTTTCAACTATCTAAAAGATAAGATTTTGTATCCCAAGAAAGCGCCCATTTAAATAACATGGGAATTTCTTCACCCACCTTTAGACCCCGTAAAAATTAAAAATATTCACTTTTGGCAATTTTCCTGTGGGTTAGTCCCGGAAAGCTACGATCATGCCAAATTTAATCATTGTAGCCCTACAGGAAGTGCTCAATAATTTATGTCAGCTCATGTAGTTTTATACATAGTTAAGATGTGGACAAAATTCAACCTGCCGATTTAGAAAGATACCACTTCTAATTACCTGCTGGAAGAAAATCCTAAGCTACTTCAACCTAGATGACTGTTCACCAGATTCTAACCTGGGACTAGAGGTGCGTACTTTGACCCAACCTCATGCTCACGCCATCATTCACACATCACCCTCACATTCCCATTTCGACCTCACGCTCCTATCAAATAGTCTACTCAACCTCGTGTTCACAACATCAATCAAACATCACACTCACTCAACCTCACCATTCTGATATGCCTCACGATCACAACATTTTGACATCACTCAGACCATCAGTCTGACAGCAAATTCAACTAAACGCCACGCTCACATCAATATCATTTCGACATCACACTCACTAAACCTCAAATCCACATTATGATTTGAGACAATCGCACGAACTGAGCGTGAGGTAGTGTGAGGGCAAGGTCGATTGAGGTGCGTATCACACTCGTATCGTTAAGTGCCAATCTTGTGAGTTCGGGCATCTATGTTAACCATTTGTCTTCATCCACTCGGTCAACCATAATATACGTCAACTCACGCTTGAATCAACGATATACTTATGCCACCAAAAAAAAAAAAATGTCTTATATGAGAGGGCTACAATATGTGTGTATTGGTCATAATTGTAAACAGCATTGAGTACCCACGCCATGTTTATTTTTCAGACCTTTGATTTATTTAGCAAATTATTTTTCGGTTATTTGTTTAAACTAAGTGCAATTTTAAAGATTTGAGTTTACTGATTTTTTTTTTTTTTTTTTTTTTAATGAAGACCTGATTTGTAGAACATCCCAAGTCCACTGGAGTACTTTTGTGATCTTAGAAGAAAGACAAGAAGATTATACCTGGCATGCTATTCTGTTTAGCTGAAACTATTTTGTATTTTTTTTTCTTTTCTTTTTTTCTTTTTTTTTTAGGTTTTGATTTGGATTTACGTATTATGCAAGTGAATAGCCCTTAAAACATAGATGCTAACAAAAAAAAAAACTAATAAAAAGAATGTACTTGGGATTTTATGCAATTCAGATCTTCAATTATTTAAATGCCTGTTGCTTTTTCAAAATGATTTTTTTTTATATACTAGCGTCAATTAGCTGCTTCACAGAGTTCAAATAAGAAACATTAGTAATATGTTTCATTAGTCAGTCACTGTTTACTGACACTAAAGTGCTCTCTGATAGACGATTTCCTTTTAACTTGCCGGTAATTTTCGATCACTTTTATATATATATCGGAGAAATTAAATGTCGACTAAAAGCAGGGAATTCGTGTTAGTATTCGGTTCAAAATCTCTTATCGTCGAGTATTCTGTCGAGAAATTTGAAGCTTAAAATATACAAAACGGTAATCATGCCTGTTGTTTTGTATGGCTGCGAAACATGGTCACTTACTCTGAGGGAAGAACATAGACTGAATGTATTTGAGAACAAGATCCTGAGACGAATATTCGGTCCCAAGAGGAACGGGAATGGGGAATGGCGGAAACTTCATAACGAGGAACTACATAATTTATATGGTTTACCCAACATTGTTAGGGTCGTCAAGTCTAGGAGGCTTAGGTGGGAGGGTCATGTAGCTAGAATGGAAGAAAGTAGAAACGCTTTCAAAGTCTTGACAGGAAGACCAATCGGAAAACGAGCATTAGGAAGACCTAGGCGCAGATGGGAGGACAATATTAAGATGGATCTCGCAGAGATTGGAATACAAAGTAGAAACTGGATGCAGTTAGCTAAGGATAGAATTCAGTGGAGAGCTTTTGTGAACGCGGCATTGAACCTCCGGGTTCCATAGGCCATAGAGTGAGTGAGTTAGTTATATATATATCTCCCGCTCCCTCAAGTTGCGGGGCTGAATTTGGATTTAAATAGCATCGGAAGTGTCACTGTTCATCTCAACGACCCCGAAAACTATATTATATATACCGGTATATATATTCTTCCCCTATGTTGTAGTCAAAGTGAAACGATAAAAACCATCCCAGGCCTGAACCTGATCAATGTTGAAAATTTGATCGAAATCGGTCGGGTTCAAGAGGCATGAAATCACAGTCACTTTCATTTTTATGTTAGATTGTGTCCCTTGCTATTAACTTTATGAAACAAAAATTATAATTCTAATGAAAGAAGAAGTAGACTATGATTTCTGTATATCTGTAACAGGGACTCGAGCTATTTGAATCAAAATAATATTTTATATATATATATATATATATATATATATATATATATATATATATATATATATATATATATATATATATATATATATATATATATATATATATATATATATATATATATATATATATATATATTTACTACCAAATTTAGTTTGTGCAACAGTGCCATAACTTCTATTTAGCTTTCATTTGTTGTTCGTGTAAAACGTTTGCGTTATTGTTCTCAATTTATTCAACAGGTTGCCGAGAATGTGAATCTTCTCTTAGCAAGGTGAATTGGAATACCTATTTTCTTCGCCTGATCTGATGTTTTGTACGCAACAAAAAAAGTGCAAAAAGCTGTACGAGTGCATATATTTACTGGAGCATTTGCATATGTGTATGAAATTGATTGTATATACTTCAGACGACATTTTGTCGCCTTTGTCAGTCACGTCCTTATTCGCATAAGGAAATAATGCAGTTATTTGAGTAAACTGAAATTGAGAAAAGCATGAGGTTAAAATTTTGTTTAAACAATAATATTATGAGATATGTGTAGGAGTTTTGGGAGAGAACACCTTTTTTTGTGACAAGTGATTGTGAAGTGAATATTTCTTTAGTAATTCTCTTGGTTCATAACTTTCGAAGTACGCTAATCTTATTTTTTAACTCACTAATGAGTTAAAATTAACCTGGATAAGATATTATCTATAGTAATTGAAACCTCGCTGTAGAAAACAATGTAAGTGCCAGAAACAAAAGTTACTGTAACAGTAGACACAAAAGATAGTACATTATGCCGAAGCGTCACAAAATAGAAATACTGTTGCTTAGAAGTACAACCTAGCATAGAAACAAAGTATGAAAATCTAACTAAGGCATAAACGTATTAAAAAAATAAAATAAATGAGACAATTTCAAGGTAACACATTGTTTTCTACAGCGGGTCTTAAATTATTCTTAGTTTTCATTCAATAATTTAGTATGAAACTTTGTTATTTTTTTCTCCAACAAAATTACAGTACCGACTCAAATAGCCCCTTCAAAGACCCAAATGGATCAATCTTCTGGCATTTATATAGGCTATATAACTACCAATTTTATAACAACAGCACTTTCTTTTTTACTTTTTTTTTTAACATTGTACTTTGAGTGAAGTTCCTCCCTACTCGACTTAGGCCTGAATAGTTCTTAATCAAATCTCACAGTGATTCGAGAGCGCGCCTTGAGTTCGTAAGGAGTTACTGTTCCGATCGGACCTGCCGTTGAGGAATAATCACCGGAAAACGGAATGTCAAATTTAACATTGGAAAAGCATTTGGCGCGCGAATTCTCATTCTACATAATTAAAAAAATAGAATTTTCAGCATTAGAAATAGGGCGAAGCCCTTTTCGTTTTATTCTACGAACACAATTTTGCAAAGCCATTATGCTTTCCGCTGATATGGCAAATTCACATGTTTGCATGTCGTGTTCATTCACGGATACAATTGATGCACTTAAAAAAGAAAATTATGATTTATCAATAACTGTCGATTGTTTCGCTCCAAATGTCCAATTATTGCATACCTAGTATAGTAACTTACGACACTAATATTTTGACGTTACAAGCAAAATAGTCTATTGCGTTAGTTTTCAGAAAAATCAATTTCTCTCTTGCTATACTCAAATAGTCCCCCCTTTCATAATTACTTTGTAAAGAAAAATCTATTTAAATGTTTAATATTAGTAATTTCCATTGAGATATTTTAAAATAAAGTGAAGCCAGCAGGCAAACAAGAAGTGAACATAGCGGAGCGGCGATTGTTAACTATTACCAATTAGCGTTACTCATGCAATGAGATTATTTTGTATCATAATTATAGATTTCTACAAAAACTGAACTTTTTTGTTCTAAAACCTAGAATTAAGATTACAGAGAAGCGATACGTATTTAATATAGCTACCTCAATTTTTTTTTTTTTTTTTTTTTTTTTCGAGAACATTCAATGATACAAACAACCAAGTCTCAAAATTGGAAAACCTGTTTTGATATATTTAGAGACTGTATTAATTACTTTCACCTACTTAAAAGACTTTTAAATATCCCTTTTGCATATATTCATAATTTAAATGCACAGTGGAGTTCAACACGTGGAAACAACTCTTACCCTACGTGAATTTAATTATTTTAATTTACGATGTTTTTTAATTAACCTCTCATTATGTGTGTGTTATACAAGGTACACAAAAATTACTAACTAAATATAATATAGTTATTATTTACCGGAAACCTTTATGTAGGTCTTAAAATATAAAAAAACAAAACTTTACGAAGTACCAATGTATTGGAGAAGATCGTGTAACTACTGTGTTTTGCTAATTACAGTAGTCCTGCAACTTAGTTAGGCTATAAATATTTTCCACTTGCATGAAACGTGAAGGTTTAAAATGACAAATCGTGCACTGCATAGACACTATTTTCAAATCAGTCTATTTTAAATCTTAGTATAACTATCTGCGTGCTCATACACCAAGGTCTCAACACAATATACGAGTTTTTTTTTTTTTTTTTTTCCTTTTCTTAGCCATAACTTCTTAGTTCCCATCCGAAGAGACTTTCCTTGTATAATACCTAAGGTTTGCGTAAGCGTAAAGTGGATTTATTTTTGGAAATAAAACAAGTATTATTGTGCAAATCTATCCAACTCTACGTATTATACAGGGTGGTTAGATAATGCACCGATAAACTGGAGGTGGTAATAAGACATGAAACTAAGAGGAAAATGCTCAATGGACATGGGTCGAAAGTGGCACTGTATTCACGTGAGTGTTGAAAAAGCGGCAAAGACGTTGATATAGCACCAAATATCTCAAACGTGGAAAGATATCGCTATCAGATCAAAAGATTACACAGAGGGTCGCATCTGACAAATGTAATGACGTACACAATGGCAGTGGAGTGGTCGCCGCGCAACGGGATCCCCACATATAATGAATGCATGAATGAATTCTCCATTTGTCTTTAGGTTCCACCTTTCCACATCACACTGTCTTGAGAAACTTAACATTTCTTTACAGTGCTAGAGATATGGTGTATGGGAACATAAAAATCATTACTTCCCCCGAATCGGTCTTTTTATTTATATAAAAGGATATTGAACTTTTCTTTCTTCCTTTAAGGCGTGTATTTTCGACTCAGTACGGTATTAGATTTTCCTTTCTTCAAACTTTACCACTAATGGTTCTAAATTTCGATTGAGATCAGCTAAACCACTTAGAACATAATAAACCGAAATGTACTTCGAGGAAGAATACATTAAGTTGGTGCCACAGAAATGCCAGTCTTCTATGTGTCACTTTCAAAGTCAGGGAGGAAGAAGGCTACACTATTTTCGCTAGCCGAAGTAATCCCCCGCTGGGGCAACACACACTTTTATCGCTCAATCGAAGATTAATTTTTATGACGAAACAAGTCTGGAATCTGCTATGTGAAGATGTCATCAATCGCATGTTACACCACCTGGTACTCAAGGAAGTTCTTTCCTGTCCAGAAGTGAACGAAATTCTGGAAGAGGTGCAAAACATTATATGTCCTCTGAACATTGTCGAGATGTCTGCCGTGTATTTAAGGAGTTCATCATTCTAACGCACCGCAGAGACGGTTTCACCTCGACAGACCATATCATCATTATCTGCGGGTGAAGGAGTTCTTTTGGAAACTGTCCTGGACATCGGTCACTATCCAACATCTGTCCTGACGGTTTAGGTTGTCGGAGCAGGTCCATCTTTCACTAAAAGTGGCAATCCGATGCAAATGAGCTTCGTGCTTATTTCGTACACTCAGTTGAGTTGAGTTGAGTTGATTTTAAGTTTAACGTCCCTTTCAGCAGCTAGGTCATATGAGACGGGACTCACTAACGTGGAATCCGAACCACATGAGCTCCCGCCGGGAATTGAACCCGAGTATCCCACGCCAAAGGCGCGTACGCTAACTGCTTAGCCAGGACGGCGCTCTTCGTACACGCAGATCACTGCGCACTTCCAAACAACGATCCTTGTTGGCTCGTGTCAGCAGATGTGGCATCCTTAAGTCCAAGTTTCTCATCTTACTGATTGTACGGAGTCGCCAAACAACAGTGGTACGGTGTATTCTAACCCATCTGCAATTGAACAAACACTTCATTGAGGGTAGGCCTCCACTATGTTCGTGAGCTCATCAGAATATGCTGTTGATCAGTGGCTGCGGATTTCATTCTTCGTCTTATTTCCGGCACGAAATTTCAGCAGCCTAACAGCGAATAACGTGCTCAACCTTCCACTCCGACCCAAATGCTCTACTGTTGTTTTTCGCGGCTAGACGTGCAGAATGTTTTGAGTTTGCGCTTGTAAAGGAAAAATGACTCGCAATAGTGTATTCTCCATGTTGAACATTCGCACGACTCTGATCGACAATATAGTGCCTCCTCACTCCTTGGGATCCTGACTAACTAGGTACCCTAATCTGTTTCTGTGAACATGTACTAAGTATGTGACGTAGGACGCGTTACCTCACTCCATCCATTGGTTGCATTACGGAGGATGGTTTTCCATTAGTTGTAACAGGTATTTCAACTGCACCAACCAAATAATTGCGCACGTTAATGTTCCCTTATCTCCAATAAAAGAAACTCAATCTACATAGGTATGGGAAGCTGCTGGACCTTAATTCATTTGCTTGTTTCCACGATAGCATATTTTCTAAAATAATGAAATTGTACTTACAAAAAATACGAAATTGAAGAGGCACAGCAAATACTTCGCCAGCCACGCTCCACAATCCAAAGCCATACCACGTATCTGAAAGAGACGAAATGTTTATTGTATAAAAACTGTAATCATCATAATATATAGGCTATTTTACATACAATATTGTTTTCATGGTAATTCTAGTTTAACTTACATTTGTTTGCTATATGTCAAGTATTACTCTTAGATTGTCCTATTTCGGACATAAAAGTCCTGGATACATACAACATTTAACATTTAAAAAAAAGTACCAGTATCACGTGTACACAAGGTGAATAAGTTTGGTTTGTATGACGTGATATTTTTCTTGACACGAGATTTGGGGTTCGAGTCCCAGGAGAACAGTAAAATGTAATTCAGATTCCAACTTGTCCATGTGTTTCAGAAGTATGCTAAAAAGGTTAGATTAGGGTAGGAATCAGATTTCTGGGCTTTCGGCGTCTATGGTCATGTTAGACCGTCACGTATAAAGGATAACGACCCTCAACGATGACGCTGCCCGGGAAATTTGGGAGGAAGAAAGCTACCTGGGACCATAATGTCACGTACTCCCGGCATTAGCCTGATGTGAATGAAGGAAACCTCAATCAGAACGGCCAAGACCGGATTAACCCATCTGGAGACCCGGGTCTAGAAAAAATATATATGTAACCCCCCTGTTGACTTCGCTTAATACATTTCTGTGAAAGTACAGTTCGAGAGTTTTATAATATATATATATATATATATATATATATATATATATATATATATATATATATATATATATATATATATAACTAGTTGAGATTTTGATCAGAGTGGAGGACTCCGTCCATTTTGAGGCCCGGGGCTACAGCCCCTCCTAACCTCTCCCCTTAATCCGGCCCTGAGGACTGCTAGCCTGGAAATATACTTTTTTTTGTACTAAGTGTTCTCATGGTGATCGCTTGCACCAAAGGCGAGAGCATTAGCAACTACCCTACGTGGGGCCAGTGGTAGTCTTCAAAATAATGTGGGTACAGAAGGATGTTGAAAATCAGATGAGTGGATAAACTATAAAATTATATTATATATATATATATATATATATATATATATATATATATATATATATATATATATATATATATATATATATATATATATAATTTCAAAACAACACCGACAACGTTTGGAAGATGATTCCTGACACCAAGATAAGACAAAAAGTATATACCAACCTGGGTGAACGAATGCCTCCTTTTGCAGTTATAAGCTGCCGAAAACATGAAAAAAAAAAAAAAAAGGAACTTTAAAAATGTCTATAGCTCCAAACCTATGGAACCTACCGTGATCGTGTCAAGATTTCACTTAGGAACTAGTATGTGCCCTATCTAAATATCAATGTTTCAGAATCCTGCGGTACTGCCACAACAATTTTTATAGAGATAGTTGGTGAGTACTTCAAATTATGTGTCCGTAGTCAAACTCCCAATATAAAAATTGTTGCGTGAGTACCGCAGGATTCTGAAACATGTATTTTTGGATGGTGCACATATTAGCTCAAAAGTGAAGTGTTGACCCGACTACGGTAGGTCCCATAGTTTTGGAGATATGAACATTTAAAATTCATTTTTTTAAATGTTTTCGGCAGCCTATAACTCCGAAAAGAAGCATTTGTGCACCGTGGTCGGTCTATACTTTTTGTCTTATTTTGGTGTCAGGAATCACCTCCCAAACGTTATCGGTGTTTTGAAACACCCTGTATATATATGTTGGAGAAAAGAGGAACATACTAAAGAAAATTTCGAAAAAGAAACTGAGTAGGGTAATTGGACACATTATGGGACATGGAGGAATCACGCTATTAGCTATAGAGGGAATAAAAGGACAGTTACATAGAGGAAGGCCGCAATTAAAACATGCGGGCAAAAATAATACGAGAGACAGGAAAGAAAATATACGCGGAAATGAAGCATCTAGTTTGGGGTAAGGAAGAGTGGAGAGTTGTGTCAAACCTATCGAAAAATTTATGACCTAAGAATAATTCCATTTTAAATTGTTTACTAGATTTCTTAACTATGAGTATGGGATTGCTTACAAAACTGCTATTTCCGTTTGTTTGTTAGCCAGAATACGATAAAAGAAAGCAAGAGATTGCTTTCTGATACAGATTCTGCTCCCAAGAGTAGGTTGCATCTCTCTTATTAGTCTATTGAAGCCGAACTGAAATCTATTACGTCTGGTTACAATGCTGGACCCTTATGCTTTACCAGTTGACCACGAGAAGAGGCATGGCTCTTCCAACATACATATTAGGGACATCAGCGCAAATCTGTCTTCAACATTGTGGGGAGGGACGTTTAAAACTTTTTTTTTTTTTTTAAGCGATGTTCAAAGTATTTATGAAGTTGAAAATAATGTTGTGGAGGATCAAGGGAGCAGAGTTGTCTTTAACATTGGGAGGCGGGCAGATTTGAGGCTTATTCTAGGAGAAAGGAATAGCTGAGACTCAATTACGGTAGATGAATCTTATTCCTAAGGTGGACCTATTGTATATTATGCAACAAAGAATGTAAATTTCATCTCACTTTCATTTGTGGTAATCGGGCACAAAGCATCATATTTCTCCCCCCAAAACACAAATATAATTATTGGGGAACAGTCCACTAGTTCCAAGATTGGGAGAAGATGTGCCCCTCAACCTCCGGGATTTGCGCCAGTGGCTAGGGAAATAAAAGCTTAGTAGGCCTATATAAACTTTTTAAACATGTGGTCATGTGCCTCAGCCTTTTTGAAAAGTCTGCTAAGGAGAGGAAGGGGCAGTTATTTCCATACTATTTTTAACGTTATCTGTCTAATCACGGGAAAACTACTTAAGGATTTGAAATGAATTTTGAACATTAAATCGAGTTTATATACTTTCATTGAAATGTGTATCCCAAGAGGGAACAATTCAAATATGGCTTTCAAATACCGTATTGTTCATAAGCCTATGTTTTCCGTGCGATGAACACATCTGCTAGTATATAATAAAAACTAAATCCATCACAATGTGAAGAAGGCTATGAATGTTACACAATAACATTTTTTTTAACGATCCTATCTTCTTTTTTAGGTTCATGGGAAATTTCGCTTACTTGATTCAATTTAGCTATGATTCTCAATTGTCCTGGGACATAAGAGATACGGTACACGCTCACCGGTAATTTATGCAGTTTTGTTTTCCAAACCAAAAGAAAGGGAGTTGTTCATTTTGAAGTGGCAACACTGGCGGGGGAAAAAATCAAATCAGGAACAATGTAATGGCAACACTTCCATGTAGACGACCCTCAAGTATGTTGTCGGCCTTCCGTCGACGCCAAAGGCCAAGGCAACCGAACATTGTGTTAGGTATTAATCAGCTGATTGTCAGAACCAGGCGTTCCACTTCCTTCTCGGTTACTAGCGAACAAGTAGCTGTAGACATTCGGCCGAGTGAACGACTGACTTCAGTCACTGTGTTTTGAACGAAACCTAGCTGCTTATCACATGTATTGTATGATAACAATGTATTACGCAAAATATTGCTGTATTTAAAAGAAGGCTCCTCAAACATTTTTAAGGTTGCACGCATCACTCATAATTCAATTAAACTGACAAGCAATAAAAGAAATATGACAATAATAAGTAGAATAAATAACTGAATAATGAAAACCATGGAGTAAATGTGCCACAATGCAGAAGTTTAAGCGTGAACTTAATTTTGCAAGACAAATTATATACGCAACTTCTAATTGTGTCTTTACAGTAATCAGAACTGATACTATATACATAACGTCAAGAATACATGGACGTTCCAGATAGTAAAAACGAACTCAGCAACAACATTTCGTGCTATCTGAACGCTCAGAAGTTGCATTTGAATCATAAGCAGTATTCTAATACCAAACTGTTCTGTAGCAGCCAGCTGTATGTATAGTTTGTGGAAGTAGTTCCTCTTTCCTTTACACAACTTTAAATCCTGCTTTTTTATCAATAGGTAACACTCAAACAGTGTATATCACTGGCGTAAATCCCGTGCGGGATGAAGGGACATGTCCCATCCAATCATGGAACTGGGGGACTGTGCCCCTAAATAATCCGATTTGATTTTTTTTTTGGGGGGGGGGAGAAATGTGATTTGTGTCCGACTGCTACTTTATCTACATCGCTTAATATTGACCTATGTAATATGCAACAAGTTCACATCTGAAATCAGTTTAATCTACCGTAGCATTAGGCCCGTATCCACGGAGGGTCTAGGGGGTCTCCCCCCTAAATTTTTGTTGGCCCCTAAAATTTTCAAGGTAGGCTTGCAAATGAACTATGATATGGTTGGGTCGGGCACCCCCTGACTTCTACCGCCCCCCATCTACCGGGTTACATTTTTGGCCTGGCTACCGGCCTGCGTAACATGAATCATCTTCCTTCCTGCCCCCAGAATAAGCCTCAAATCTGCCCAACTCCCAATGTTGAATACAACTCTGCTCCCCTGATTCTCCACAGCATTGGTTTTCTACTTCATAAACACTTGGAATATCGCTAGAACAAAAACAGTCTTACCCGCCCCTCCCAATATTGAAGAAAGATTTGCGCCGCTGCTGTATATTATAGCTGTAAATTTACAGTACCTGTTATGGACTACAATAGTTGTAGATTTATTCTCGAGGAAACTGTTGAAACGGGGATATTACTACGTTAAATTCTAGCAAAGTATGCGAGGCTGCGGTCTACAAACGTAAAATTAGAGACTATAAAAAGTGTCAGATTGCGATCAAGAAGGTCTTGAAGAAAATCTAACCCGGTTGATGAGTTATTTTCATAATATTCATCATTTTATTACTAAACTACGATTTTCTTTAAAAGCGTGTCAATCCCTAATAGTAACACTGTTTTAGTTTTCTCCTATAGATAGCTAGATCGATATAGATAGACAAATAGATCGATAAATACATACATAAATCGATAGATACATAGAATGAATGTCGTGCTATCCTGAAATTTTATACAACCTTGTTAAAAAGTTTGTAATGGTTCTGCAACAAAAATTCCTTATAATAAACAGCAAAAAACAATGTGTCTCGCAAATTTATAATAGTAAACAGGCTTGCTTATAGATGTCGCTACGTGCACTATTACTGTACTTGCCTGCCTAACAGATGTCGCTACCTGCGGAATTGTGTATAACAAAATCCTTGAAAAATTGCATAAAAACTATTGTATGGTATTTGGGGAAGGTTTGAGGGCAAACTTCCAATAATTAAAGTTAAATGTAAAAAAAGCTTTTAATTAAGAGGCCTCATCAAGCGAAATTAAAATACCACTAATTTTACAGTAATTATGTGATATCTTCAAATAGATAAAAAAAATAATTGAAATGTGGAACAAAAGCGCCCTAGACAATATTATTTTGCGTGAGGTACCATTATCACAAGTCACCTATAGTGGGTTTCCGTTTTCAGCCGTCTAGAAACGCGAAACTAAATGCCGATTTTCAAAATTGCTCGAAATCGAAAGCAGATAAGTGAGTTGTGATAAGAGTATCTCATGTAAAATGATATTGTCTCGGGCGCTCTTGTTCCACATTTCGATTATATTTTATCTACTGGAAGATATCACAATTACTGTAAAATTAGCGGTATTTTAATTTTGCCGGGATGAGGCCTCTTAAGCACGATTTTTAATCTATAGTATACAGGGAGCCGAGGGTTTGGCCTAACTAAATTAGTAGTAGTAGTGTAACACAAGCTATATAAATCAAAGAATTAAACACACACTTCAGCTTAGTATAGTAAAAATTACTGCTGAAAAATGTGCTGCCACCTGCTGCGATGGCGTTTCTTCAAACTCAACTTCCCGAATTCCAATTAAAACAGGAAATCATTTGGTTTATCGTTGCGCATCGATGCTTTCTACTCTTTCACTGGATGTCAGCTCGCTCAGATAACTCACATTGAAATGTGCATTATCATTGGTTTGCTTTGCTTTCCAGCATCACGGGAACAATGGCAACGAACTACCTTCAGTGTAGCAAGTAACAAGACTGATAGATATCGTTATGTAACGTTAAAACTTCCTGGACAGAACTTGCCTGTTAAATTTTAGACACCGTTAACTATTAACAATCAGCATTATAGTTGAGGTTAATGATTTACTTTTCTTTTTTAATAGTTCTGCAGGTCACTCGTATAAGCATAACATTACGACTGGTCTGACTGGACCACATAAGCTAGTTGCTCTTATTCAATCCGGATTCTGAAAGTTAATAATACACGTACGATTGAATAAGCACTGCAAATATTGTGTATGACCGTCTGACTTAAAATTTTCGATTACAAAATGAAATGCATTAATTAAATAAGCCATAACTTATCATTTACACAGTGTTCTATGTTCTCTTGAATAGATTGCACGATCTACAGATCATTACTACTTTTTCAATAAATATAATAATAATAATAATAATAATAATAATAATAATAATAATAATAATAATAATAATATTAATAATAATAATAATAACACTAACTCATTAGAATCAGGTATAACTGTTTTGCTATAAACTATGAAATCAGGTTGAAATGTACTAAGAGGATCTCCATATTTTTACCAACCCTCTGAATAAGGAGAATAATCTTAAACAAAAGAATCCTGTTGACGGTATATTTTTTTCTAAATTATTGGTGCTTCTCTCTACGAGATACGTTGTTAAAAAGAAAAAAAAATGAAAGTTCTGCACAATCGAAACTGGAAAAAAGATCAGACTGTAAAGTTGGATGCGGTGCTTATCTCAGATCCAGAATTAGGTAAGATCGAAACAATCAACCAGTATATATGTACAATTACGTCGATCTTTGCCAGATGAACGTTTTGATATTGTCGAATCACATCAGATTATATTAAAATACCATTTTCGACATATATGGCGTTTGGCCCAAGAAAAGCAAAGTTTGCGAACAATTGAATACGCAATAAATAAATTGTTTCTTAAGGGCATGTTATTTATAACTTATATTTTCATGTTTTTCAGTATATACACAATAGATCATAGCTCTACTCATAAGGTATAGAGCGCCCTTGTTCAGTGCTTAATGTAATGGTGAAAAATGAAATGAAATCTGAGATTTACGTCCCACGGATATGCCGGTTAGGCTAAAGGAGACGGTGATGATGAGTAATGAATGAAATGGTGGAATGAAGAAAGTGGGAGGAAACGGGGGAACCCCGAGAAAACCCCACGCACACGGAGTTTGTCCACCACAAAGTTCACTTGGCGGGGGCTGGGATCGAACCCGGGACCCCAAGCACCATAGGTGAACGCTCTACCACTGAGCCACCGCGGCCCTCGTAACGGTGAAAAAATCAAATTGTTAGAGAGAGAATGAGTAAGCTCAACACATACTAAAATACTCAAAAAATTATCACAAAATTTGTCTCTCACGAGTATCTGGAGTTGTGTTCGCAATCAGCAAAGAAAGTTATATAAAGCTACTATGCAGATACCCGTAGATATCCGCATCCACACAGACCTCTAGTTATAGATCAAATACAGTATACTCGAACTTTTAATATCAAAGACATGTAGTGACTTAATGCTCACGACTCTCTGTTCAATTCCCGGTAAGAACAAGTTTTCAGTGTACCTTGTAATTCGAAAGATATTTCAATTAAGCAGTACCAACAATCCAACTGTAATATTTTCCATTGTACAGTCACGAACAATAATAAATGGAGGCTGAAGCCATAATTTCTAATGACTCCAACCTACATTTATTAATGTTTGTGACTGTACAAGCTTTGCTTTAGTGGGCTTAAATCCAGTCAAGAAACCCACACTACAGGCCACTGGCGTCTCTGACATGTAAAATAGGGGGGGGGGGCATCAAAGAAACTGATTTAAACAGTACTACCTAGCCCACCTGTTTATTATCTTCGATTCCATTTGTTACCTTTCTGCTTACTTTCACGGACCCGCTGAGATATATCAAGAACTATTACAATCGTTTCACAGCCTGAAAATTATATTCCAAATAAATATTATTATCATCATTATTATTTATATGTTATTCTGTCGTTAGTAGGATTAGAATAAAGTATTGAACATTCTGTACTTCAAAATATTGGGGAGGGACACGTCCCCCTGGTGACCCCGCCAGAGACACCCGTGCTACAGACAATAGAAGTATATGCTTTAACTAGGACAGTATTCTACATGTTTGCAGCCTGGAACATTTAAAAAAGAAAAAAATGTGTAGAAAATTTGGGATTTTTTATTATTTTGAGTAACCTGAAAATATATCTTACATTAACCCATTTCTGTTCTTTTTCTAAATTAGATTGTTTTCCATATTCAGCTCCAATTAATAGTTTTCGTAAGAAAAATTTTTAGTCACGCCTATTGGCTACATCTAAGACAGAGTTTCTCAACTTGGGGGTCACGAGAGGGTTTTATGGGGTTGTGAAGATAAACGGAAGAGAGAATTAGATTCTAATACCGGAAAATATTTTTAAATACTATTTTGAATTTTGTTCTGATATGCATATTTTGTACTGAACATTTTCAACAGATGTAGAGTTGTTTAAAAATTAATTTAAATGAAAGAGGTGTGATATCAATGCTTACCATGGAAGAAAACCCGCTCCGGTCAATACTATTCATTTTGAAACAGTATGATGGATCGGATTCGATATTTGTAATATGAATGAACTGACCAATATTTGGTTTTAATCCATTCGCTTTTAGGGAAGTTACTGTAGCCACAAGAAATGAATTTTTTATTATAGAAATCAGGGGCGGATCCAGGACAGACTTCTGGGGGGCGGTAGGTCGTAATACTGTTACTTAGAGCTACTTTTAAGAGCTCTCGGATGGGTCTTATTTATATATAAAATAAGAAAGTTTCCTCTTCTGGATCCGCCCCTGATAGAAATACATGGATATCGTGAGATCTCCGCAATAGGTATATTAAAAAATCAGGTTGAGAACCACTGCTCTAAGCTAACAACTAATGAACTCGAATATTTAAAATGTCAAGCTCATGAATAACAACGTAAGTGTCACAATAATGAAACTCATATCGTTTACGCCTGTGTAATAACCGCAAATTTATAGCCAAAATTTCAACGCAAATTTCAGGATGCGAACATTACGGGTCTTTCAGCGCGTAAATTTGATTACCGGTACTTGTACCGTGTCTGAAGTAAATGAATAGTTTCGAAAGCAAACTGAAAGGAACACAATTTAATATTGCTATATTCGGTACTTACCTACTTAGTTTTGAGTTATTTCTTTCTCAGTTATTGGGAAATCATATTTCGCTATTTTATCCCAGTAGAAAGTACAAAGAAAAGTATATAATCTAAAATTTGGAAATGCTAGTGCGAACATTAAGTCAATAGTTTTTCCTTTTGTGTTTCCGAAAAATTGAGGTGTGGACATTCCACGGGCGTATCCGGTAAAATTTCCTGCAATGTCTGCTGGCTTGATCAAAGTTGAAAAACTACGTAATTCTTGATGTTAATCAAGGAATTAAATGAAATCTGAGTTTTACGTCCCACGATTGTCCCGGCTAGGCTAAAGGAGACGGTAATAATGAAAAATGAATTAAAATGTGGAATGAAGGTGGGAAGAAACGGGAGAACCCTGAGAAAATCCACGCACACGGTTTTTGTCCGCCACAAAGCTCAATTTGCGCGAGCTGGGATTGAACCAAGGACCCCATGCACCAGAGGTGAACGCTCTGCCACTGAGCAACCGCAAAACAACAAAAATAAAATAGTATAAATTCATACCTAAAATCCTAACTATCTGTTCAGCATAATTCCTGTAATTGGAACATTCACAAATGTAAAAATTTCCATGTTATATCCATATCCGAGAAAATCTGCAGCCCCACAACACCTCTCGCTCGGGCCATGGCCCATTTTGGTCCTGGTGTTGGCCGCTCAATACCCAAACCGGCTACAGATAGTTCTTCATAACTTATGACGTCAGGAGTTTGACCTTGTTCTTGTAACTAACGAACTAGTGTTTTAATTTCTCTAAACATGCATAGTTCTAAACAAGACAGTTAAAATATATAATGGATAACTATTGTTCCGTTTGTGTTTCCGCATTATAAAGATAGGACAATGATCAAAGAAATCCAAACAAGTACAGTTTACCAAACATTACACTTACTCAGCATACAACATATTTATTCTCTTTCTATTTGAAATTCCTATATTAACAACGAACAAAGAAGTACTACAGAAAGCCTAACACTAGTTTACTATTTTCCATATTCATTTTTAAATGTGTTAAAAGCCACAACATACTTAATGTTAAAATTCATTGTGGTTATTGATTTGAGATCTACAGAACGGTTATTGATTTGAGATCTACAGAACGGTTATAAAGTAAACTCAGTATCTTAATGTCAAACATGCCTAGAGGTCTCAGATTTTTCAGACTAAAAACTGGGATTTCTTATGAAAAGTTACAGGATATGCATAGTTATTCAAATGTTCAACGAAAATAAGTAAGTAAGTGTGTTTTATTTGCGATTTTTTTCAATTTTGATCCCTTCATGAGATAGAACATCAAAAACTATCTGAAAGAGGTGATGCAATTTTTCGCGTCGTTCTTACCGTTCGAGATATTGGCCAAAAAAGTTCCGATTTCAGGAGATTTAAAGAGTCGTATCTCGGGAATCGTAAGTCAGAGTTATTAGTGTTGATCAAGGATCAGATAAATTTAAGTACGTATTCCAAATTCTTTCCAAATTCCAAATATATAGTTCCTCTCCTCCTCCAAAACCCGTTATATAAATGGTGTCTCGGACGTACGCTCCTATAAGCTATGAATATTATATATATATATATATATATATATATATATATATATATATATATATATATATATATATATATACAGGGTGAAACAAAATAAGTGTTACAAGCCAATATCTCGCGAACTATACATCATATAAGAAAAATATTAAGAGAGAATGTACAATATAGAGGGGCCTAAGAAATGAGTCAAACATTAGGTTTCCTCCGCCCCCCATTTTGGGGGGAGGGGGGTGAACGTGAAATTTTTAAATGGGAACATAGGTCGAGTGATACCTCGTTCGAAAGAGCTTGAAAAATTGAACAATTTTTGTAGGAAACAATTTTTGATATGGGGCACCGTTTTCAAGATGGGCCCCAAAAATGGTCTTGTATCCGATAAAATTTCCAGTACTTATAAAGAAGTGTTACAATCCAATATCTTGCGAACTATACATCATGTACGAAAAATATTAAGAGACAATGTACAATACAGAGGGGCCTAAGAAATGAGTCAAACATTAGGTTTCCCCCGCCCCCCATTTTGGGGGGAGGGGGGTGAACGTGAAATTTTTAAATGGGAACATAGGTCGAGTGATACCTCGTTCGAAAGAGCTTGAAAAATTGAACAATTTTTGTAGGAAACAATTTTTGATATGGGGCACCGTTTTCAAGATGGGCCCCAAAAATGGTCCTGTATCCGATAAAATTTCCAGTACTTATAAATAAGTGTTACAATCCAATATCTTGCGAACTATACATCATATAAGAAAAATACTAAGAGACAATGTACAATACAGAGGGGCCTAAGAAATGAGTCAAACATTAGGTTTCCCCCGCCCCCCATTTTGGGGGGAGGGGGGTGAACGTGAAATTTTCAAATGGGAACATAGGTTGAGTGATACCTCGTTCGAAAGAGCTTGAAAAATTGAACATTTTTTGTAGGAAACAATTTTTGATATGGGGCACCGTTTTCAAGATGGGCCCCAAAAATGGTCCGGTATCCGATAAAATTTCCAGTACTTATAAATCGGAAACGTATGAGTAGGAAACGATTAAACAAAAAATGAAAAACGGAAACATCATAGGCAATGTGGAATGATGTTGTCGTCGTGTCCGCAGGGCCCTAATAATGGGGCTCCGGGACCAATTTCAAAATTATTAATGGGAATATACCTGTAGGTTGAGTGATACCTTGTTTGATAGATCGTGGAAAGCGAAACAGCTTCGTACGAAATTTGTTTTCATTTTGGGCAAGCCTGTTTCAAAATGGCCACCAAAAATGGTTTCACATTCAGATAGAAAGTGCAGTGTTCAATTTGAGTATTACACGCCAATATCAACGCAACGAACTACGCATCAAATAAGAAAAGTGTTAAGAGTCAATGTACAATACAGAAAGCCTGAAATTTGTGTTAAAGAAGTTCCCTCGTCCCGCTTTTGTATGGAGGGGTGTACATGGAATTTTCAAATCGCAACATAGGGCGAGTGATACCTCTTTGATAGATCGTGAAATACCAAACAGCTTACTACAAAAGTTGTTTTGATTTCAGACAAGCCTGTCACAACAGCATTACCACAACCTAATATCCTGTAAAGTAGTAGGATAACGTTTAGTAATTCTACGGGTATGTGCGATGTTAAAAATTGTAATTTCAATCACTGTAAAGCAAATAATTTCAACACTTACCATGTTACAAATGATGCTCGATATGTCCTCCATCTTGCTCCACACACCTCCGTAAGCGGCGGCATAGGGATGTTCGTACATCATGTAGCATCTCTGGAGTGACAGATGCACACACACCTTGGATACGCGCCTTCATATCATCAGTAGTTGTTGGTACGTTGGACATTACCCGATCCTTAACATAACCCCAGAGGAAAAAATCAAGTGGGGTTAGGTCAGGAGATCGTGGAGGCCAGTGAATAGGACCTCGACGCCCAATCCATTTATTCGCCATACGGTGGTCCAATAAGGCTCTGACCTGACGTGCGTTGTGTGCTGGAGCACCATCATGTTGATACCACATTCTTATACGTTCAGCGAAAGGAATATTCTCTAACAACTCCGGGTATAGTACATCACTGATAAATGCGGCATAGGTATCACCAGTAAGACGTCCATCAAAAAAATATGGCCCAATGATATGGTTACCAAGGATGCCACACCATACATTAAGAGACCACCGATGCTGATGAGCAACTTCTCTCTGCCATAGTGGATTTTCCCTAGCCCAATAATGCATATTATGTCGATTTACGTGTCCTGTGTTTGTAAATGTAGCTTCATCGCTAAACAAGATGGTGGATATGAAGTTGCGCTGTCTGTTTTCCATACCTTCCAACCATAGACAAAATTGCAATCTGGCATGAAAATCATTGCCAGATAGTTCCTGATGTAAGATGATATGATACGGATGAAACATGTACTCGTGCAAAATACGCACTACAGATCTTTGGCTAACTCCACTGGCCTGAGCGAGATATCTCGTGGTAACATGTGGGTCTACATGCACTGCTGCCAATATTCCTGTTGCACGTTCTTCATTGGTTGCAGAGCGGTAACGACCCCTACCTCGTCCCCGGACAAGACTACCATGTTGCCGCAAACGTCTCTCCAATCGCAGAAATGCCATGTGAGATGTTTGTTGGCGTTGGGGATAGCGCATTGCATACATTCGTGCCGCGCTACGATAGTTTCTTCTACATTCCCCCAACACCAGCAACATATCTACACAATGATCAAACACCGCCATTGCTCTATTCAAACGCTACCTAAACTAATAATATCAATACGATAGTGTTCGTTTACTTATACGGAAAACTTATCACCAAAGTTTATATCCCGTTCTTTCTACGTCTGCACACTTACACTTACATTTATTACGTTTCCATAGCGATTACATTAATAGTTGACGATCAAAAATAATCTAAAGATATTTCTTTGCAACTTTCTTTTCTTTGTATAAAACGGCTCAAATAATTCGCCTCTGATCCTTTTTTTTTTATAAGATGGTACAGATTGTTAATGCAATATACAACGTTATCGTTGTACTATGTTCCGAAGGCCATCGGTTCCATTCCCCAGGCAATGACATTGACGGGCTTTCCTTACTCTAACTGGGCACATGCTGAGATGTTGCCTACAAGTAGGGCCTAATAGGTACCTTCCTATCCCTTTCTCATAGGATTGTAGTGATTGAGGAACGACGTCTTTTTGCGCATACGTATTAGTATTATTCATTGTCTTATTATTTTCATTCATATTATTATTATTATTATTACTAGTTTTATTATTATTTTTCGTATTCTTCTTCTTCTTCTTCTTCTTATTATTATTATTATTATTACGTTATAGGTCGATTTCGCCTCCGAAAATTTTACTTGTTATTCACTTACAGTATGATGACGGAACCTCGTGTTCGACATATTTTTAGGCCTGTTTGTATTGTACATGGACTCTTAACACTTTTTATTTGATGCAATAATTCGCGTGATATTGGCTTGTAACACTCAGTTTGAACACTGCACTTTCTATCTGAATGTGGAACCATTTCCGGCGGCCATTTTGTAACAGGCTTGCCCGAAATCAAAACAATTTTTTTTTCTAAGCTGTTTGGTTTTCCATAATCTATCAAACAAGGTATCACTCGACCTATATTCAGATTTGAAATTTTAAAATTGTTCCCGGGGCCCCATGATGGGGTCCTGGGGCACCACGACAACACCATTCCACGTTGCCTATGGCGTTTACCTTTTTCATTTTTTGTTTCATGTTTTTCTACTTAGCCGTTTCCGATTTATAAGTACTGGAAATTTTATCTCTTACAGGACCAATTTTGGGGTCTATCTTGAAAACGGTGCCCATTTTCAAAAATTGTTTCCTACAAAAATTGTTCAATTTTTCAAGCTCTTTAGAACGAGGTATCACTCGACCTACAATATGTCCCCATTTGAAAATTTCACGTTCACCCCCCTCCCCCCCAAAATGGGGGGCGAGGGAAACCTAATGTTTGACTCATTTCTTAGGCCCCTCTGTATTGTACATTGTCTCTTAATATTTTTCGTACATGATGTATAGTTCGCGAAATATTGGCTTGTAACACTTATTTATAAGTACTGGAAATTTTATCGGATACAAGACCATTTTTGGGGCCCATCTTGAAAACGGTGCCCCATATCAAAAATTGTTCCCTACAAAAATTGTTCAATTTTTCAAGCTCTTTCGAACGAGGTATCACTCGACCTATGTTCCCATTTGAAAATTTCACGTTCACCCCCTCCTCCCAAAATGGGGGGCGGGGGAAACCTAGTGTTTGACTCATTTCTTAGGCCCCTCTGTATTGTATACACGACTCCAAAAGTGCATTACCACCTGCATTTCTCGTTTTCCTGCAATAGCTGGCAACCCAAAAAGCTCGGCGGTTGAGTTGGTTCCGAATTCGAAAGGCGTTGGACCAAACCTCAATTATGTAAAAAATATATCAGTGTGGCAAATTGCAAATAAGAGAATAAAACAAATTGTTAAAAATAACAATTTTATTATCGTGACGCAATTGGATGAGATCAAAAGTTACAAAATGATCTTGCTTAAGCAGTTCAAACAAGATGAATGGCAAGAAATAGATATCAGAGGAAAGCATTTCATCCTCCCCATCCAAAAAAAAAAAAGAATCTCATAAAGAGGAAAAAGTTACATAATGTAAAGTTTTAATATAAAAACCCCACTCTAAATAGTGAAAGATGACACCCGACAGGCAAGAAAAACTAAACCAAAGTCAATGAAATTGTGCACAGATATTGCAGACGTAAAACGAGGGAATACGAGTTTTGTATTTTCCTGGAAAAACGTTTGGGTGGGGCACGGACCCCTCCAAACCTTTGATCACGAAATATCAAAATTGCTACTAAAGGTATGTCAGAACTGTGCAAAAGACATGAAGAACTGCAACGAAACGTTTGTATGGACAGTACGCAAAAGATAAAGGAATAGGGGCTTTTTTAATTTTCTGCGAAAAAACGGATTTAGGGGCAAAAGCTCCCACCCAAAATTTTAAACTTGACGTCCGAAAGGTAAGAAGAAGTGAACTAAAGAGAATGAAATTGTGTACAGATATTGTAGAAGTAAAATGAAAATACGGGTTTCGCATTTTAATGTAAGAAACAGCTGGGTGAGGCACGGACCCGTACCAAAATTTGATCACGAAAAATCAAATGTGCGAGTAACAGTATGTCAGATGTGTGTAAACGACATGAAAAATTGGAAAGAAATTTGTCTATGGACAATACACAAAAAGTAAAGGAAAACGTTTCTTTACTTTGTGCGGAAAAACGGTTTTAGGGGCCATAAGCTCAAACCCAAAATTTTGAAAGTTGACGCGAGAAAGGCAAGAGAAAGTGAAGCAAAGTGAATGAAATTGTGCACAAATATTGTGGACCTAAAATCAGGGAATCCGCGTTTCGTAAATTTCCTGGAAAAAACGATTGGGGGCAAAAGCTCTCACTCAAAATTATGAAACTTGACGCCGGAAAGGCAAATAGAAGTGAAGCGAAGTGAATGAAATAGTCCACGGATATTGTAGACATAAAATGAGGGAATATGGGTTTGGTATTTTGCTGGAAAAAAGGATTAGGTGGGGCACCGGACCCTCCAAACCTTTGATCGCAAAAAATGAAAAGTGCTAGTAACAGTATATCAGATGTGTGTAAAGTACATGAAGAATTGTTCCGAAACTTTTTGTATCGGTAACACGCAAAAATTAAAGGAATACCGGTTTTAATATTTTTGGCAAAAAACGGTACTTGAAGACCAAAGTTCCGATCCAAAATTTTCAAATTTGACTCCCGAAAAGCAAAAAGAAATGAACCGAAGTGAATGAAATTCTGAACAGATATTGCAGACGTAAAATGAGGATACGAGGTTCGTATTTTAATGCAGATAACGGTTGGGTGGGGCACGGACGCGTCCCAAACTTTGATCACGAAAAATCAAATGTGCTAGTAACAGTATGTCAGATGTATGGTAACGACACGAAGAATTGCAAAGAAATTTTTGTATGGACAATACACAAAAAATAAAGGAAAACTTCTTTCTTAGTTTCTGCGGAAAAACGGCTTTAGGGGCCATAAGCTCTCACCCAAAATTATGAATGTTGACGCCGGAAAGGAAAACGGAAGTGAACCGAAGTGAATGAAATTGTCCACGGATATTGTAGATATAAAACGAGGGAATATGGGTTGGTATTTTGCTCGGAAAAGAGGTTGGATGCAGCACGGACCCCCCTAACCTTTGATCACGAAATATGAAAAGTGCTAGTAACAGTATGTCAGGTTTGTGTAAAGGACAGGAAGTATTGAAACGAAACTTCTTGTATCGATAATACGCAAAAAATAAAGGAACACCGTTTTTTCTATGCTCTGCGGAAAAACGGCATTATGGAGTAGAGGCTCCCAAAAAATGCTTGAAAATTGACGCCCGAAAGGCAAAAAGAAGTGAACGGAATTGAATGAAATTCTGCACAGATATTGTAAACATAAAATGAGGGAATACGGGTTTGGTATTTTCCTGGAAAAAAAAGGTGGGTGGGGCACGGACCCCCTAACCTTTGATCGTGAAATATGAAAAGTGCTAGTAACAGTATGTCAGGTGTGTGTAAAGGACAGGAAGTATTGAAACGAAACTTCTTCAATAGCCGGTTTTAGGGGCCATAAGCTCAAACCCAACATTTTGAAAATTGACGCGCGAAAAGCAAGAAGAAGTGAAGCAAAGTGAATGAAATTGTGCACAGATATTGTAAACATAAAATGAGGGAATATGGGTTTCATATTTTCCTGGAGAATAGGTTGGGTGGGGCACAGACCCTCCAAACCTTTGATCCCGAAATATCAAAAGTGATATTAACTATTTGTCAGATTTGTGTAAAGGACATGACGAATTGGCACGAAACTTTATGAACGGGCAATACGTAGAAAATAAGTGAATAAGGGTTATTTTCTGCAGAAAAACGTTTTAAGGGGCAAAAGCTCTCACCCAAAATTATGAATGTTGACGCCGGAAAGGCAAACAGAAGTGAACTGAAGTGAATGAAATTGTCCACGGATATTGTACACATAATATAAGGGATTAGGGTTGGTATTTTGCTGGAAAAAAGGGTTGGGTGCCGTACGGACCCCCCTAACCTTTGATCACGTAGTATGAAATGTGCAAGTACCAGGATGTCAGATGTGTGTAAAGGACATGAAGAAGTGCAACATAAATTTGTGTATGGACAATAGCCAAAAAGTAAACGAATACAGGTTTTTTATATTCTGCGGGAAAACATTTTTAGGGGGCAAAAGCTTCCGCCCTAAATTTTGAAAGTTCACGCCCGAAAGGAAGAATGAATTGAACCGAAGTTGATAAAATTTGCACAGATTTTGTAGACATAAAATAAGGGAATACGGGTTTCGTATTGTCTTGGAGAAAACGGTTGGGTTTGGCACCGAACCCTCCAAATCTTTGATCACGAAATATCAAAATTGCTACTAACGGTATGTCAGAACTGTGCAAAAGACATGAAGAATTGCACCGAAACTTTTGTATGGACAACACGCAAAGAATAAAGGAATACGGGCTTTTTTTAATTTTCTGCGGAAAAACGCATTTAGGGGCAAAAGCTCCCACCCAAAATTTTGAAACTTGACGTCCGAAAGGTAAGAAGAAGTGAACTGAAGAGAATGAAATTTTGCGCAGATATTGTAGACGTAAAATGAGAATACGGGTTTCGCATTTTAATGCAGAAAACTGTTGGGTGAGGCACGGACCCGTCCCAAACTTTGATCACGAAAAATCAAATGTGCGAGTAATAGTATGTCAGATGTGTGAAAAGGACATGAAGAATTGGAAAGAAATTTTTGTATGGACAATACACAAACAATAAAGGAAAACGTTTTTTTTTACTTTCTGCGGAAAAACGGTTTTAGGGGCCATAAACTCAAACCCAAAATTTTGAAAGTTGACGCGCGAAAGGCAAGAGGAAGTGAAGCAAAGTGAATGAAATTGTGTACATATATAGTAGACATAAAATCAGGGAACCCGCGTTTCGTATTTTCCTGGAAAAAACGATTGGGTGGGGCAACGGCCCCTCCAAACCTGTGATCGCGAAAAACGAAAAGTGCTAGTAAGAGTATGACAGATGTGTGTAAAGGAAACGAAGTATTAAAATGAAACTTCTTCTATCGACAATACGCAAAAAATAAAGGAATAGCAGTTTTTCTATGTTCTACGGAAAAACGGCATTAGGGGGCAAAGACTCCCAACAAATAATTTGAAAATTGACGTCCGAAAGGCAAAAAAAGTGAACGGAATTGAATGAAATTCTGCACAGATATTGCAGACATAAAATGACGGAATACAAGTTTCGTATTTTCCTGCAAAAAAGTTGGGTGGGGCACGGACTCCTCAGAACCTTTGATCACGAAATATCAAAAGTGCTAGTAACAGTATGTCAGATTCGTGTAAAGGAAATGACGAATGGAACGAAACTTTATGTACAGGCAATACGCAGAAAATAACTGAATAAGGTTTATTTTCTGCAGAAAAACGGTTTTAAGGGGCAAAAAGCTCTCACCCAAAATTATGAAAGTTGACGCCGGAAAGGCAAACAGAAGTGAAGCGAAGTGAATGAAATTTTCCACGGATATTGTAGACATAAAATGAAGGAATATGGGTTTGGCATTTTGCTAGAAAAAAGGATAGGGTGGGGCACCGGACCCTCCAAACCTTTGATCACAAAAAATGAAAAGTGCTAGTAACAGTATATCAGATGTGTGTAAAGTACATGAAGAATTGCACCAAAACTTTGTATCGGTAATACGCAAAAATTAAAGAAATACCGGTTTTTCTATATTCTGCAAAAAACGGTACTTGGAGACCAAAGCTCCGACCAAAAGGTTCAAATTTGACACCCGAAAGGCAAGAAGAAATGAACCGAAGTGAATGAAATTGTGAACAGATATTGCAGACGTAAAATGAGGATACGAGGTTCGTATTTTAATGCAGATAACGGTTGGGTGGGGCACGGATGCATCCCAAACTTTGATCACGAAAAATCAAATGTGCTAGTAACAGTATGTCAGATGTGTGTAAACGACATGAAGAATTGCAAAGAAATTTTTGTATGGACAATACACAAAAAATAAAGGAAAACTTTTTTTTTTACTTTGTGCGGAAAAACGGTTTTAGAGGCCATAAGATCTCACCCAAAATTATGAATGTTGATGCCGGAAAGGAAAACAGAAGTGAACAGAAGTGAATGAAATTGCCCACGGATATTGTAGATATAAAATGAGGGAATACGGGTTTGGTATTTTGCTGGGAAAAGGGGTTGGATGCGGCAAGAACCCATCCTAACCTTTCATCACGAAATATGAAAAATGCTACTAACAGTATATCAGGTGTGTGTAAAGGACAAGAATTATTGAAACGAAGCTTCTTGTATCGATAATACGAAAAAAAAAGTAGCACCGGTTTTTCTATGCTCTGCGGAAAAACGGTTTTAGGGGGCCGAAACTGCCACCCTAAATTTTCATATTTGACGCCGGAAGGCAAACAGAAGTGAACCAAGGTGAATGAAATTGTCCACGAATATTGTAGATATAAAATGAGGGAATATGGGTTTGATATTTTGCTGGGAAAAAGGGTTGGATGCGGCACGGACCCCACTAACCTTTGATCACGAAATATGAAAAGTGCTAGTAACAGTATGTCAGGTGTGTGTAAAGGACAGGAAGTATTGAAACGAAACTTCTTGTATCGATAATACGCAAAAAAGTAAAGGAACACCGGTTTTTCTATGCTCTGCGGAAAAATGGCATTATGGAGTAGAGGCTCCCAAACATTATCTTGAAAATCGACGCCCGAAAAGCAAAAAGAAGTGAACGGAATTGAATGAAATTCTGCACAGATATTGTAAACATAAAAAGAGGGAATACGGGTTTGGTATTTTCCTGGAAAAAAAAAGGTGGGTAGGGCACGGACCCCCTAACCTTTGATCGTGAAATATGAAAAGTGCTGGTAACAGTATGTCAGGTGTGTGTAAAGGACAGGAAGTATTGGCACGAAACTTTATGAACGGGCAATACGCAGAAAATAAATGAATAATGGTTATTTTCTGCAGAAAAACGGTTTTAAGAGGCAAAAGCTCTCACCCAAAATTATGAATGTTGACGCCAGAAAGGCAAACAGAAGTGAACCGAAGTGAATGAAATTGTCCACGGATATTGTAGACACAATATGAGGGAAAATGGGTTTGGTATTTTTCTGGAAAAAAGGGTTGGGTGCGCACGGACCCCCCTAACCTTTGATCACGAAATATGAAAATTGCTAGTACCAGTATGTCAGATGTGTGTAAAGGACATGAAGAAATGCAACATAACTTTGTGTATGGACAATAGCCAAAAAGTAAACGAATACGGGTTTTTTATATTCTGCTGGAAAACGGTTTTATGGGCAGAAGCTTCCATGCTAAATTTTGAAAATTGACTTCCGAAAGGCAAAAAGAAGCGAACCGAAGTGAATGAAATTGTACGCAGATATTGTAGACATAAAATAAGGGAATATGGGTTTTGTATTTTCCTGGAGAAAACGGTTGGGTAGGGCACTGACCCCTCAAAATCTTTGATCACGAAATATCAAAACTGCTACTAACATTATGTCAGATGTGTATAAAGGACATGAAGATTTGCAACGAAGTTTTTTGTATGAACAATAGGCAAAACGTAAACGAATAGATTTTTTTTATTTTCAAGGGAAAAATGGTTTTTAGGTCACAATCCCTCGTCCAAAATTTTGGAATTTGATCTCAAATGGCAAGAAGAATTGAACCGATGTGAATGATATGTTCACTAATATTGTAGAATTAAGATGAGGGAATACATATTGCGTATTTTCTTGAAAGAAAAAAACTATTGAGTGAACCGAGACGTTGAGTAGCGGTATCAGTGGACCGAACCGAATTAAATTGTTTTTTAGATATTGGATATGTAAAATATGGCCTTCCGTGTTTCACAAGTGTCGTGTCTCCAACCGATTTCTTCAATTTTGGCAGATCAAGTAACAGCAAGTGCAAACAGTATAGTGTATTTTATAGTATTTCAGGAGGCACCTTTAACCATTGCAATGTTTTTCCGCATAAACAAAAACACGTGTCGATTTATTTCCGTATTGCTGTTGGTCTGTCAAATTTGAAGCAAACCGGATAGGGACACTTGAGATACACGATAGGACTTATTTTTCATCTGGTTTATATATTATCTACACACAAGCTTGATTTCCTTGGGTTCACTTCTTCTTTCGCTATTATGGTAGTATTTTCCTTTTTCGGATGGGACCTAGGCCCCAACACGGTTCTTCCGCAAAAATTAAAACACGATTCATAAATTGTTTTAAAAATAGTCCCTTTACGAAGTTTCGTTGCAATTCTCCATATTCTTTAGGAACTACCGACGTATGCTTATTTGCACTTTTGATATTCCGTAATCAACAGTTTATAAGGTCCGTGCCTCACTCAACCGCTTTTTTTCCGGAAAATACGAAACCCAATTATCTCATTTTACGTCTACAATATATGCACAAAATTTCATTCAATTCGGTGCACTTCTTCTTGCATTTTGGGCTTTAAATTTCAAAACTTTTTGCGGGGGCTCTTGCCCCCTAAAACCGTTTTTCCGCAAAAAATAAAAGAAAAGCCGTATTCGTTTTTTTTGTTTTTTGTTGTTTTTTTTGCGTATTGTCCCTACACAATGTGTTGTTCCAATTCTTCATGTCTTTCAAGCACTTCTGACATACTCTTATTAGCAGTTTTGATATTTCGCGATCAAAGTTCTGGAGGTGTCTGTGTCCCACCTAAACGGTTTTCTTTTTCTCAGGAAAATAAGAAAAACGTATTCCCTCATTTTATGTCTACAATATCCGTACACAATTTAATTCACTTCAATTCACTTCCTCTTGCCTTCCGGATCTTCACTTTTGTTTTGGAGGGGTCCGTTCTCCACCTAACCCTTTTCTCCAGGAAAATACGAAACACGTGTTCCCTCATTTTATGTCTGCAATATGTGTGTAAAATTTCGTTTACTTCGGTTTACTTGGTTTTTGCCTTTCGGGCGTCAATTTTCAAAATTGTGGGTGGGGGCTTTTGTCCCTTAAAACAGTTTTTTTTCGCAGAAAATAAGAAACCCGTATTCGTTTATTTCATGTGTAGTATCTACCTTTCAAATTTTATGAAAATCGGAGTGTTACCCTTCGGAAGTGTTACTTGTTAGTAATAATATTTTTTTTTTAAATTTTACAAACAAATAGAGGGAATTAAAGCGAAAAATTGGGATGAATTGGAACTTTCGGCTCCTACCAACATTGAAACAAATGACAGTACAAGCATTTGGATGCAAGGTAGACATGAAATTTGAAACTGAGATTTAACTATATTTCTGTCATGATTTTAATGTTCTTAAATTCTAATTAAGTCAGGATTTTACATCCAAATTAAGTTGCAACATAATAATTCTTGTTAGAGAACCGAAATCGGTAATGCGAATTTAAGATTAGCCGATACTTTAAATACCATGGGAAAAAGGTTGAAGAGTGTAACCTAAGTGTGTGGCCAAGTGGGTTGCGAGGCGATTTAATATATTGCATGTCTTCTACTCCGCAGCGTCCACCTCAACCGTTTCATTTTATTTGGAAACAAAACATTTTTATCATGAGTTACACTTAAGGATGCGCACGAGACGAATCAAGACAGGATTTTCCTGACAAAATTCGAGTCGAGACACGGCATTTCCAATAGAGAAATATACATATACATAGACAATACATATACATATACATATACATAGAGAAATATACAATAGAGGAATATACCGGTGGCTCAGTGGTAGAGCGTTCACCTCTGGTGCTAGGGGTCTCGGGTTCAAACCCTGCTCCCGCCATTGAACTTTGTGGTATACAAACACCGTGTGCGTGGGTTTTCTAGGGGTTTTCCCGTTTCCTCCCAGTTTCTTCATTCCACCGTTTCATTCATTACTCATTATCACCGTCTCCTTCAGCCTAACCGGCATAAACGTAAGACGTAAAACTCAAAATTTCATTTCATTTCATTTCATTTTTCGTAAGAACGTTGTTGTAATCTTCTATTTGTTTCACGTCTCTTTCTGCTGCATCGTTTGTTACGTGACTGAATTTAATAGTCATTATTATATGACCATGAAACCTTATCACACTCAAGAAACCCTTTAGGTATTTTAAATCTCTCGAGGAAAATTTGTGTTTATTTTAACAAAACGACTGATTTCTCTTTTCACAAGAATTTTTATCGTATCATCTATTGAATCAAGCCTCAATAGATGATTCAATAGATGATACGATAAAATATATTCCTCCATCGGAAATATTGTTCCTTACATCATCATCATCAATTCCTGGAAGAAAGTTAGTGCAACTTATTTTATACCACTCGTTCTGAGAAACGCTTAAATAGAGGAACGTTCGGTGCAGCTGCAAACCAAACACAACACTTATCAAATACACATTTTAAAACTAATTCATAAATGTGGTGTCTACAAGGAAGGTATAGAAGATTTTTTTTGGAGCTTCTGTTTTAGCAGAATGCAAGCACCATTGACCTCGTCCCTTCTGTCTTTGAGACAAAAGAAACTCTATCTTTCTTGATCTCAATTATACCTAGAGCATTAGTGTGTGCTATATCAAATGAATCTGGCAAGATATTTGAGAAGACTACTTTTTTTTTGCCTTTGCACTTCACTCGACGTTTCATTGTTCTTCTGTAATGCTCATAATTTCTCATACAATACAATCAGTTTGTCAACACTGCGTTGGGTATCCTTAAGCGAGATCCTTGCCTTTTGCCAAAATACCTCAGCTTCTTTAACAGCTAATCGTGCACTTTCCCTCACTGTAATATTTACCGTTCTCAAATTGTAGAAAAAGACACTCAACACTTGCTTGTTTGATGGTAATTTACTTCCCAAAATCTGTTCATTGGCACTACCAATTAAATAAATTCGTTTTCGACATATAATATGGTTGTATCCGCAGCTTGCATTTTTCCATTAAAACTAACTAGAAAATTGAAATATTCAAATGCTAACCCTGACATTTGAAATAAAATAATATATTTTTTGGTTTTAAACAAGAGTTTCATTCCCGAAATCATTTCATAGGTAATAATTCTTACACGACTAAAGCTATCTTTACAATACTGACAGATTTGTGTTTCTGGTAAAACGGTACCACAAAACGATATATCACATAATCCTCTTCCTATTTAAAAATTTTGATCTGAATCCAAGATGGCGGACTTCAAGATGGCCGCCATGCCAATATTATACAAAATTAGGTGTATCTCTTCCTCTGGTCCCATTATCAAGGGTATTTTCGCATTCCCTTAAAGCGTTTCTAAATTACAAGAGTTTATTCCATACTTTTCCCATATACTATGTATTGTAATCGGGTTCAAAAGTTTAGGTCGCTTGAGGCACCATTTAATATTATTCAATGGAGCTAAATTTTCTCCTGGCTTAACTTAGTCCCACATGGAACCATTTTAGGGGTCTCGTCCAAAGAAATTCGGAAATCAAAAATTAAGGACCACCCTACGTCCTACTAACTTTTCTATCGATTTCCTGCTAAGCAGGGATAAAGTGAATCTGAAAAGGTAGGGGACAGTGGGTAGTGGCATGGCGTCACGCCGTCCCCCATGCCTATCTTTGCCCATTGTAATTCCTTATGAACTGGGGGGACGCCATACACATTTTTTGGAGATGGAGGACGGCGTCCCCCCGCGTTCCCAAGCACTTTTGCCCCTACTGCTAAGTATTAATTGCTGTGAAGACTAACGAAAAAATATTATGTGATACTACTACTACTACTACTACTACTACTACTACTACTACTACTACTAATAATAATAATAATAATAATAATAATAATAATAATAATAATAATAATAAAGGATCTGAATGATAAAGATATTTTTTCAACTTTCTATCCTGTGGGCTTCCGTGAATCTGGATATATTGTTTTTATAAGGAATAAAGAAGCTTCAAGCAACAACCTTCTGTATATTAAAAAAAGGCTTTATCAGTTGTTTTAGTCACAGAACTACGCCTGCGGGCATTTTGCTTTCTTTTTCTTTTGCCTGGAAGGCAGCTTCAGTAGTTGGCACGTGTCGAATTAGCTTGTTTGCTGTGCGATGTTTTGCCTTCAGGCGATCGACTAGATAGATAGAAAAGTCAAGAAAGAAAGAAATGAAACGATATGCTTATTTCACGGAGATATGCTTGCTTCTTGGCATTAAGTGTTTGAAAACCAAAACTGTTCTGAATATCCATTTTGTTATTTTCATAATATGGATAAAGGGAAATGTTAATTCTCATATATAGTAGGGCAAGGTGACCAGAACTTTCACTTTCAAAAACGGGACGCATACGAATCGCTGACGGGGGGTGGGGTGACTTCCACAATGCATTTTGGGACTCAGCAATGTTTTCAATTTACAAAATACACAAGTAAGAATTATAACACAACAAGGTGACCAGAACTTTTACTTTCAAAAACGGGACACATACGAATCGGCGACGGGGAGGGGGGCATTCCACATTGCATTTTGGAACTCAGCAGTGTTTTTAATTCACAAAATACACAAGTAAAAATGATAACACAGCGTTTCTAACTTAAGTACTATTCAACAATAGGCCTACTTTTAACTACTTGAACACTCAGAATTCCAACTCAATTTCCGGTTGAAGCACAGAACACAGCTGAACCTTACCAATGATGCTGGTACGAAAGAGTGTAGAATTTGCATTGATTATTTATATTTTGAATAATAATTACTGGACACCTGGTCATTTTTGCTTAAAAACGGGACATTTGGGCGTCCCGTTTGAGAATCAGAAAAAAAACGGGACAGCGGTTGAAAATAAGGGACTGTCCCGGCTAAAACGGGACGTCTGGTCACCTTGTAGTAGGGGTAAAACTGAGAGGGAACGTCGGAGGACGTCGCCCCTTCACTTCCAGAAAATATCTGACGCATCCTTTCACTTTCTAAAAATTTACAATGGGCAAAGATAGGCACGGGGAGCGGCGTGACTCATGTCTCCCCCTACCTTTTCAGATCCACTTTTACTCCTGGTATATAGGAAGAAAGAAAGAAAAAAATATATTTCACACAAATAACAAAATTAAATATTCTACTTAACTTCGCTTTGGCCTTGTGTGTTTAAAAATTGTTCAGAATGTTTTCCTAACTCCAATAGAAAAATGATGGATTAAAAATAATTCCTATCGAAAAAGAAAAAAATATAATTTCACTTATTAAACAAAAAGAACAAGATAAAATATTACAGTATGTCTTTGCAATGCCAAATGCTTAGAACTATTTTTTCC
This sequence comes from Thermobia domestica, assembly GCF_964235325.1. NCBI lineage: Eukaryota > Metazoa > Arthropoda > Insecta > Zygentoma > Lepismatidae > Thermobia > Thermobia domestica. The sequence goes on along the minus strand of NW_027656206.1, from coordinate 19,752 downwards.
CTTCTGCTTGTGAACACTTCAAACTAATATTAGTCTTGAACAAAACAGTCTTCAATAAACATAAAAATCTTATAATTTTAAACCTAATAGTGTGTCCACGAACCAATATTATCTATCACCGCATTCATTCGAGGCGGCATGGAATCAATTAGTGACGAAGGAAGACAGGAATGGAAAAGGAAGGAGGTGAACTGGGACCTATATGTTAGGTGCCATCCCGGCATTTGCCTGGTATGAATGAAGAAAACCGAAGAAAAACCTCACTCAGAATGGCTGGACTGAAAAAGCTGTTACATCTTTTCGAAAAAGCTGTTACATCAAGTGTCCCCGTACACATAGTGAATGAAACCTCTTATTTCTCAGCATTTTCAATCAACAGTCTTCTTGGAGCGTTTTACATGAGATCTGATTCTTGATTATTTAATGGAAGATGATGTCTGGATCATTGTCCATCTGAAAATAAAATTTTTCGTTTGGTGTGGGCACATAATATTCAACTTCAAAGTCTTTCTTATTCTTGTTATCTAAGGGTCTTTTTCCTGTTACCTAAGGTTTTTTTTTTTTACTACTTCCTTCAAAACTAAGGACGATTCTTTCTTAATCTCTTAATCTCACTTATAAAGAATTTGTGATCCAAACTTCTTCCTTAACAAAGAGAAATAATGAAACCTGTTAAGTTAAACGCGTGACACAATATTGGTGAAAATTTCACGAGCAGCAATTACGCAATAGATGATTAGGATATTTAAAACACAACTTATACGATAGTTCAGATGCTACAACTATAAGATCTTTTGATTGCAATGTATGACGAGTAAACGACACGCTATAATACTGAAAACTGATACACATGCTATTTACTGATGCTTGTGTTATTGTGTGTAGAAAGTAGTTGCTGAGGAAACGACACAAGACGACATCGTTCAATAGAAATAATTAAACCTTTTTCAAAACAAAATTGAATTTCCATGATACTTCACGAGACGAGAGCCCCCCTTCGTGAACAACACTAGCAAAAGTCACGAAGTTGACGTCGTTGTTGATAATGGTATGTATACGTGTCGAATATAAATAACCCTCACAACTATACTGATGTAATCGCAGTTCTCATTCTTGATATCTGGGCATTGAAGATTAAGAAATAAACGCTTATACCTTGTTCTGAGAGATCATATCTTTAACCCTGTAGTTGTAAGAAGTTCTAAAAACAAAGATAGTTAAACAAAAATTTACTGTTTCTGGGTGTAACTGGGTAACATTTACTGTTGTCTGGGTTTAACAAACGATTCTGTGAACTGAAAATATTTTAACCACCGGTTCTAGCGAACCGGCCGAATAGCACCACTAAACCGTGGAGAATTCCCTCGTAATAGTTAGAGTGCTCATTTTCGGCACGGGAGACCCGGGATCGATTCCTGGTAGGATCTTATGTGGTTCAGATTCCACGTTAAGATATAGGTCCAAGTCTTAAATTGCCTCGCTCTGAATAGAATAGTAAACTCCAAACCAATCCACCACCCAACCAATCGACTTCGGAATCGGGAGCACCTTTCCGTCACAATTAGAGTAACATGAACGGCTTGTTACACATCACAAGCCGAATTAATTATAATAGGTAATCTGGCACTTGTAAACTACTACGCATGAATTATTTGTTTTCCTCGAAAACAAATTCAAGTGCTGTTTTCCTTCTCTGTCTAAAAGGACTAAGCTTAGTATCGAAAAGAACATTGCTTTTCAGCAGATACTGGATTTGTTTGGGAAAGATGCCTACAGACCTCGCGTGAAAGCAGCAAGTCTCTCGCAGAAGTTAAGTCACATGAATAGAATTGGGAATATTTTCTCCTCTTGCCCGCCTGACTTATTTCTTTCGTGACTGTATGTTGTAATCCCTTCCCCTCTTTTGCACAATGTGTGAAATTTAACTTGTATACTGTAGTGAGTTACAGAAATGAGAATGCTATTTTTTAATAAATGACATCAAATAAGATTAACGATTATCACAATATATTCAAGATAACAAATATTCATTTAACAGTCGTCGTACGTAGTTGTCTGCACTGAAATTACCATAATGTGCTTTCTTCTTCACTAATATGAGCTCCGAGCTTCGTGGCTAAGTGGTTAGCGTGCGCGCCGTTGGCGTGAGAGACCGCGGTGAGAGCTCATGTGATTCGGATTTCACTATTAATCAGTAAGACCCGTCTCATATAGCCTCGCTGCTCAAAGGACATTAAACTCAAAATCACATCAACTAATATGAGCTCCTTGGCAATGTTAATGGGTTATTTCATAACTTCTTCGAGAAGATCTTTGTAGGAATGAAGATTCATCAAGTAGTTAATCTATGTTGGGTCATGGTACTCCGAAGATAAGATTTCATTCTTCATAAAGCCGAAAATAATCTTTCTGGTGTCACTGAAGTCATATGAATAGCAAGATAAAGCATTGTTAGCTTATTAACTTCCGAAAACAAATAATGAGTTATCATTTTTGGTTGAGATTTCAATGAGACAACCAGATCTTGAACACCTTCAATGACGTACAAAGAATCATTTTTGCTTCGGTGAAGCGAGGAAAGTGCTAATAACAGTATGTCAGAAGAAATTGAAGAACATGAAACATTGGAACGACACATTCTTTAGAGACAATACACAAAAATAAACGAATACGGAAAAACGTATTCTTTAATTTTCTGCGGAAAAACGGTTTTAGGGGGCAACACTCCCACCCAAAATTTTGAGTGTTGTGGTCCGAAAGGCCAGAGGAAGTGAACCGAAGTGAATGAAATTGTGCACAGATATTGTAGACATAAAATGAGGTAATACGGTTGGATTTTGATATTTGCAATTGTAACAATGGAAATGGCACTTATTACTTGGCTTTTGAGATGCAGACTGAGAGTTTTTAGAGTAGCTAACTACTGAAAAAATTGGTTTATTACAAATATAACTTCTTTAGTCAGTAGAGAGGATGGCGTTGATCACGGATCAAAGTTAATGACGATGTATTTTAGTGGGTCTGAGTTGGTCACAATGGTTCAGAGTTGTTTATAGTTGGTGTTGGGTCAGAGTGGATTATGTTGGGTGAATGGGTTACGTTGGGTGGTGAGTCATTGTGGGTGACGGTGGGTCGTGGGTCACGATGTGTGGTGGGCCAGTATGTTGTGGATCAAGGTTTTATTGACCCACGCCATCTCTGGTTAACATTGTACTAAAGAGGAGTGGCTCCGAAGGTGCTCGTCGGCGATTTTCTCAAATTTTGCACATAGATAGTACCCCACCAGAAAGAAAGAAATCTCGAAACGGTTCACAGTACCATCTCACAGAACTCAACATAGAGGGATTTGTTTGATTGGCTAAATGAAGACCTCAACAATTATTCTTCTACAAGCGAGATTTTCTTCATTCTTTCCGTGGCGAAGTCAGAAAAATACGCGGCTAGTAAACTTAAGGTTGAAGGTTCGCGCCCAACTTGGAGTACTTGCTTTATTTTCTAGTGTTCTTGCTAGGGATGGCCACAAAGTTCCGGTTCCGGCGGAACCGGTTCCGCGAGGAACCGCTTCTCGGAGATCCGGTTTTCAAAACCGGTTCCAGTACCGAATCCGTTCAGACCCGAAAACCGTTTCTACCAGGAACCGTTCTGGCCATCCCTATTTTTTTACACTCACCTGAATATAAACAAATCAGGCATACAGACGATTTAACATATTTTGGGGGAGAAATTTTGTGGTTCGTTGGCGTTTCGTCGAGTCTCTGCCGCTGGTGGTATAATTTTCAAAACAAAAGTGGAGCACCACGGATCGTAGCTGCGGTATCACCAAGTTTTGGCAAAGGGTCGTCAGTTGCGTATTGGTGGTTCACTGACGCTTACGGCATGGGGGCTTGTATCTGAAAACTAAGAGAATAAAGAAGCATGGTATCCATGAAGCCCGTTGGCACTCCTAAAAGTCTGAAACGATGAAACAGATGTCAAAACTGGAAAACACGTATTTTATAATTTCAAAGGTACCCCTTGTTGAGGTAAAAGGATTGCGCCAAGGTCCCCAGGAGGGGTGCAACTCAAAATTTGAAAATGGCAAGGGGAATCAAGTAGTATATTTAAAAGTATTGCCAAAATTAAAAGAGATTGTAATAGACTCGAGTCATTATGCTAAACTTGTGGAAAATAGCGAGCGTTTAAGATGGTAATAAATCCTTCATTGAAAACTCCGTGACCACCTCTAGAAATCTGAAACTGTGAAACTGATATCAGAAGAGGTAAACACTTGTCTTACCATTGGAAAAGTATAATGCACCAAGGTAAAACAAGAAGTGCCCCATTGTGGGTTTATTACATCATTAATATTAAATTCTACGTTCCATGGTTGTGTCTTTAGGCTAAACTAGCAGCGTTCACCCCGCTTCGCTGCGGTCACCCCGGAACGCAATAAACTTTGTTACTTAGATAATTTTTACTTTTTCGCTTTCAAGTGATATGATAAAAACCATAGAAGATTGCACTAATGTTAACATTATATCGCCTGTCATTTATGTTAACCCGCCCCGCTTCGCTGCGGTCACCCCAACCCGCCCCGCTTCGCTGCGGTCATCCCGGAACGCAATAAACTTTGTTACTTAGATAATTTTTACTTTTTCGCTTTCAAGTGATTTATAGCGCCTGTCAGTTATGTTAACCCGCCGAGTCACAGGGTCATGCGGGTTGCATATAAATACGTTTATTTTTATACCTATGATGAACTAATAACAAAGGATTTGTACGTATGGACACCTGAATGGTCAATTATCTCAAGACACTGGTAATTGAAAATTAAAGTGATATGATAAAAACCATCTAGGGTCCACATCCTAACAACCCCCCAAAAATGAAAGAAATCGGTTCAGCCGTATTAGCGTGATGAGCGGGCAAAGGATTTTTTGTACGTATGGACACCTGATTGGTCAATTATCTCAAGACACTGGTAATTAAAAATTAAAGTGATATGATAAAAACCATCTAGGGTCCAAATCCTAACAACCCCCCAAAAATGAAAGAAATCGGTTCAGCCGTATTAGCGTGATGAGCGGACAAAGGATTTTGTGCGTTCTCTTTTATATATATAGATGACAAGGTAATTGTGAATTATGACATTAATGGTAGAATACAGAAATGGAAGGAACGTTGGTGCATTATACTTTTTGTTCTACGTTGGTGGATTATACTTTGCAATGACAAGACAAGTGTTTACATCTTCCGATATCGGTTTCAAAGTTTCACATTCCTAGAGATGGCCACGGAATTCCAATGAATTTATTACCATCTTGAAGACTCGCTATTTTGCTCAACTTTAGCATAGAGACTCGAGACTTAAAATATTCCTTCTTCTAGCAAAACTTTCAAATGATTTACTAAACTCCCCTCTCCATGTTCAAATTTTAAGTTGGACCTATCCTGGAACCATCCGAGGAGCTCCTTGGCATATGTTTTACCTCAACATGGGGTACCTTTGAAAATATTAAATACGTGTTTTCCGATTTTCATATCTGTTTCACCGTATGAGATTTTTAGGGGTGCCAACGGACCATGCCGTAAGCGTCGGTGGATCACCGATGGACAACTAACGATATCTCGTAAAAATTGACGGCCCTGCAGCAACGATCTACGATTGCTCCACTTCAGTCTTGAAAATTATAACACCAGCGGCAGAGACACGACGGAACGCCAACGAACGACAAATCTACATCCCCAAAATACGTTAAATCTCCTATATGCGTGCTTTGTTTATATTTAGGTGAATCAGAAAAAACACTAAAACAAATACCCCGGGATGGGCGCGAACAATCAACGTTACGATTACTAGCCAAGTGTAATTCTGATTTCCTCAGGGAAACGATGATAAAAAGCTTGCTTGCGGTAGGATAAATCATTGCGGTCTTATTAGCCAAACAGACAAGCCCCTATATCTCGAGTTCTAGGAGGTGGTACCGTGAACTGTTTCAGATGTACTGCTTTCTGGTGGAGTACAATCTATGTGCAAAATTTGAGCATAATTCGGTGCCTATTCTCTCAAGTACAATTTTAACCAGAGATGGTGTGGGTCAATGAAAATTTGATCCATGACTCACAATGATCCACCATCATCCATCACCCAAATGACCCATTGACCCACTCTGACCCACCACCAACGATGAACCACTCTGAACCATTGTGACCAACTCCGACCCAACAAAACCCATCGTCATTAACTCTGAACCATGATCCATGTCCTCCTCTCTTTGACTAAAGAGGTTACACTTGTAATGAAACAAGACTGTGAAATTATCACTTATCGGAGTTTGAATTCCTAAAGTCAATCGCTCAAGCACTGCTCTGTTACAACACCTTGGATCTGACATTTACGATATACATTGGTAAAATGTTTCACATCTTCCGAATTAAGATGAATTTAAATTTATCATATAAAATTATTTCTTTGTTGGCTTACAGATACATTTCGGCAGAAAAAAGGATGAAAGTCTCAAATCAAGATCAAGTAGATCAACATAAAGAATAAAACTAGTTTTCGATATAATTAAGCATGAAGTAATAATTTAAAAATGCCCTTGTAATTAAACTTGGAATGCAAATTTTATGGCCATTTTTCTCATAATTTTATGGCTTGATTGCCTTATGCTCTGAACGCTCCATATATTAAAAACCAGCTTCAGCAATTATTGTAATTGAAAGCAGTGGGTATAAAATGCGAAGAACTGTAGTTTTCATTTCTCATTTTGTTTCTCTACTAATATCAATCGTTTTCGATTATTTTTACAAACCAACCCACTACCAATTTTCCATATATAGAAAATGCCCCCCCCCCGCTCATAAAAGAAAATTTTTAAAAATGCCAGGAAACGTTCTGTTTATTTTTAATAAAGAGTTATATACTGAATTTCAGCTAACACGAACGGCTTGTGAGATACTCAATTTTTCGCAAACATTTACACCCCTATTCCCCCCTAAGGATATGTATTATAATGAAAGTGATACGCGTATGATAACTTCCCAGTTGGGATTGGGGCCTGATTACATACCAAACGTCATTTCATTTGACTGCAATTTGACCGTGATGATCACGCATAGTTACTTTCAATTTTTTATATAATAATCCATATATTACAGGTGATTCAAAAATATGTTTTTCCAGTAGTTACCTCCTCTAAAAGCTCACAGGATGCATATCAAAATCGACCTCCTATTGCTATTGCCACTCTTAGAATTGCAAATATCAAAATCCAAGAGTACCTGAACTTTTTTCATTGGAAACAAGAAAAATGGATATCTTGAAAAAATAAAACGTAGACAAGCTCACCAGTGTTCAGAAGATGCTGTCTACAATCCACTGAACAGAATGGGTCGGTGGGTCAGTGTGAGTCACAGTGAGTGGTGTTTTGCAGTAGGTCACGTCCTTTTGACCCACGATCCACTGACCCTCTCACAAATCTTGACCCATTTCACCCACTTACCAACCGACCCATTGACCCAGTCCATCTTTGATTTTAACATGTCTTATTTCATTTAAAAGATGAAACGTACAGCCACAAAATTTTTTCCTCGATTGCGAAGGTTGGCTTAGTAGTTGAAATCGTCATTTCTTCTCACGGTGAGAAATTGATACGATTAAGAAGCCCATCTTGAAGTGGGTACAAACTACCCTCCAAAGTTATTAGAATCGCTTTCTCAACCCCGAAAACTATGAATTCCACAAATATGTCAGTAATTTTTTAGATTTTATTTTTAACTCTCCCAGGCCATCATCCTGTGAAGATGGGAAGGAATTTGGTTGTAAACTCCATTGTGCGCATCACTATCCAAGTCAACAACAGAGAAAATTATGGATAAAACACTAAGATCAGTGGTTTTACATTAATTTTACATGTCACACCTCCCACTTCCAAAATTCCATACTACTACAATACTTTCTTCTTAGATTGAAAGTAATATGTCCCAAAAGTTTGGTAAAGGTTGCCCCAGACATTCCGCAGTTAGGCTGGAATATTCATTTATACAGAAACATTAAAATACTTAGAGCTGTGCGAGCAATGCATTCTATGCTGCCCCTGTAAATTCAAAATCCAGCTGACATGTTCGTTCAGAAGTGTTGCTATTGATCTCTGTTAAACTATGGACTCTACACTAATATTGGTTGTTTTGAATCATTGAATATGTTACTTCCTTCGACTCTCCTTATTAGATGTGCTAGGGTACCTTACACCTACAGGAAGATAAACTTAAAGGTAATCAGAATTGCTCCCAATGAACTTGGGGACCCCGAAAGATATGGAATCGACACTAACATTGGTCATTTTCAATTACTTCTACATGTCATTTTTCACACACTCCTTCAGGGTGCTAATGGGAGCATAACTTACATGACATCTGGATTGCAACTCTTTATCTAAGCGACCCCCAAAATTATGGATTCGACACTAATGTCGATCTTATTTATAATTTTGATGTCAGCCCCTTTCATTCCTCCTAGGAGAGCAAACGGATGCTGAAACCGCTAGGACTAGATTTGGTCTTAAATGGCATTAAAATTTCTACCAATTAATTTAGCTACCAGTGCTGCATTTAGAAGCTCTGCGTCCCTACGCACTTTTGCTCTCGCCGCCCCCAGTTACTACATATTTCTCCGACCCTTGATCCCTAACTTAAAAACAAAACAATTAGTGCTTAATTAGCGAATTTATTACAGTTAAACACCACTCACTAGATGCTACAGCTACAACTACGTTACAAAAAATAACAAATGGGAAATATGTTCTAAATTATTTTTAGATTTCTTACGCTTTCATTAAACATATTAGAATAGTAAAAGAGGATTGTTTATGAAATAGTATATTTTCTCTTGATTTTTTAATTTTTCATGCGAAAAAATAAAAATATTTAATTTTTAAACATTTCTCTCTTCAAAGGTGTTGCTCTCTAGGCACGAGCCTAGTTGGACTAATGGGAAATACGGCACAGTTAGCGGCGCTGAAAAATTACGATTCGAATGTAATATCGGTTGATTCCGATATTTTTATGTCGCTACGTAACCACTCTGGGTGCTAATGGGAGCTTAATTGAACTTGGATTGAAAGTAGAACTATTTACCTAAGCGAACTATGGATTCGATACTGATATCGATTCTTTTGATATGTATGACAGTACTCTTTTTCATATTGTAAGAAGTATGGTTAAAATTGTTCTAGACATATCAGAATTGTGTTGACGCACACACACACACATCCACTTATATATACCGAGTGAGCGAGCGAGCGAGCGAGAGAGAGAAAGAGAGAGAGAGAGGGCATAACCACTTTAACATTGCAAAAGCATATATCAGGTATTGAATTGAAAATCTGTGTAAAGACTTATCTGCTGTGGCATGCTTCATAAGGACAATTCCAGTCTGCTCACGTGACCTTTGGCGCTCATGAATTTCTTGCGGACGTTCCGACTTTGGATTCTCTGTGTTTACCATCTTTTTATGCTTCGGATAATTTTTCAAGAACATAAATGTCATGTTGTAATATGAATGTTGAGAAGTAACCTATATATGACAAATAGCTGCAAATAAATACACTATATAACCTATTTCTTGCTATGGTATTATTTTCTTATTTTGTATTTTACATTCTCATATATAATACCGACCTACTGTGAACACTTATATCAGATGTTATATTTTTACCATAATAATTACTATGTTCTACAATGATTATGTTATATATATATATATATATATATATATATATACAACTGATGCATTTTAATGTAATTTTTCATGCATTGCAGAAAATAGAATTTCAAAAAAAGCAAGACCCAGATGGGAATCGAACTCATAACCTTACAATTTGAAATCCAACGGCTTGCCACTTTTTTTTAAAAAAAAACTTCCAGTTATTTTCTACTTTCACCACTTTCCAGGACTACTAGACTCGACAGGGACACGAACACAGAAACAGCGAGGACAGTTACAATTCCACCCTTGATCTCCAAAGGGATTCGAACCCCCAATGGGTTTCACCTAACAATTGTCAGCCTAACGCCTCAGACCGCTCGGCTACACTCATCGGCATCCACTGAGATAACGCACGCACTCTTCGGAACGTGCTTCTAGAGATGTTTTCGGCTCTCTAGATAATTATGACATTCATATAGAGTCCTGCAAACCCAGTCCCGAAGACGGCCCAGCCCGCCCGGTCCGGATGAACCTGTATTCTGTGCCCGGCTCGACCCGGCCTTGCCCAGTGGAAAATGAGAAATGTGTCGTCATAATATTGATGTCCTTTTGTCCTTCTTGAATGGGAAAATCGTTTGAAAGGTTACCCAAGGTTTACTTTCTATATTCTATTCTGTCTGTCTATTTGTTATCTGTACTTGCTCTGTCCAGCCATGTTTATTATACAATAATACAGCTAATGGAGGTAAAAGTCTTGTACTAACTCATTATTGCGTTACGAGTAACAGAGAAGATATGTAAAACTGCTACACTATATATAATACTAATACTACAACTGCTACTGCTAATACTACTATTACTATTACGATTACGAATTATAGTGCTAATTCCACTATTGCTGTCACTCCTACAAATATTACTACTACCACTACTACTATTACTACTACTCATTACTATACCAATACGACAGCGAATACCACTACCACTACACTAGTAATACGAAAACAAAACCATGAAAATGAAATCTTCGAGTTTTACGTCCACACTTATGCCGGCTAGGCTAAAGGAGACGGTGGTGATGAGAAATAAATGAAATGGTGACATTAATAAAGAAGGAGGAAACGGGAGAACGTCGAGAAAACCCACACACACGGTGTTTGTCCACCATAAATCTCACTCGGCGCGAGATGGAATCGAACCAGGGGCCCTATGCATCAGAGTGAACGCTCAACCACTGAGCCACCGTTCCAGGAACACCTAATAGACCCTGAGGTCTTGGTGATTAATTTTATCATTATATTTTGTTATATTTATAGTATCAAACTATGAACAATACAGGAACATGTAACACCATTTGGTATTTGCCTTGCTAATTGAACATTACTAGAAATTGCACTGCTCTTATGGACACGTCAGTTCACGGTTTCGGCCTCCGTGGTCTTATGTTAGCGTACCTAATTTATTTAGTAGGTGAAGTACTTGGCTTCATCATACGTTCTTTAGGTAACTACGGCTGAGGCCCTATGGATGATGACGGGATGAATTGGTGGAATGAAAACAGTGGGAGGAAACGGGACCACCCCGAAAACTCCCACGTACACGGTGTTTGACCACCACAAAACTCACATAGCATGAGCAGGGATTGATCCGACGACCTCTAGCACCAGATGTGAGTGCTTTATCTACTGAGCCACCGTTGTCCTTCGTAGATCAAGGATCGCTTCACATTCTGTAGAGACCGGCCATAATAACTAGCGTTTCTCTGTTTTTTTCTGTACTAAGAAGGTAAATTCTGTACCACCAGACATGTCAACTCTGACGCGAAATCTTAGCAGTTATAGTAGTATCTAGCTGTAGTCGTAGTAGTAATAATAGAAGAAGTAGTAGTAGAAGAAGTAGTAATATTAGTAATATTACAGTACTTTGCGGTCTTGAATAAAGAGTCAGTTTCCCAAACACATTACGATTAACATAAGCTGGCAGTAAGACCGTACGATCACGGCAAAGGCAGGAGTAGTGGAGGACATTTAAGAAAAAATGACAATATTAGTTTCCAATCCGTCTTTCAGTGCCCGGGCCGAGCCAGACCGGCGGGGCTCGGCCCTATACACGGTGGCTCGGTCCAGTTTGATATTACTTGAAACGGTCAGGGCCGGGTTGGGTCGCCCCGGGCACATTCCGGGTCGAACCGGGCACGCCCATCCCGTGCAGAGCTCTGGTTCATATCCACTGCAAACGCTGTTTTGTTCTATTTTGACTTTAATTTAGTACTCAGGCGAGAATTATCTTCTATGTCTTAACTTTCAGCATTCTTTCACATATGGAAAGATTCGTTTACGTATTTAAAATTTAATTACGTATGGAGAGCTAAGTGAAAAAAAAGCTTGTGCTGACATTAATACAAAGTTTCGAAATATTGTATCATTAAATATTTCAATCAATGTTGCTTTTTTCATACAATTAGTAACAAGTGTTATTATATTTAAAACAAGGAAAACACATCTGCAAAGTTATTCCCGATTGCAAATGTTGGCTTCGATGTTCAAACCTGGTTTACTTTTTCCCGAACATACCCGAAGTTGGACTTCGAAAATTTTTGCATCAAAACAGCAATAAAGAACACCTTCGACCTTTGAGACAAGATGTACCTCTCGGGAGTCAACTTTCAAAATTTTGGGGTGGGTTCTTTTGCCCACTAAAACCGTCTTTCCGCAGAAAATAAAAAAAAACGTATTCCTTTATTTTTTGCGTATTGTCCTTACAAAAAGTTCGTTGCAATTCTTCATGGCCTTTAGACACATCTGACATACCTTTATTAGCACTTTTGATTTTTCGTCATCAAATGTTTTGAGGGTCCCTGCCCCACGCAATCGTTTTCTCCATTAAAATACGAAACCCATATCCTGATTTTACGTCTGCAATATCTGCGCACAATTTAATTCACTTCGGTGCATTCTTTCTCGTCTTTTGAGCGTCAACTTTCAAAATTTTGTGTAGGGCTCTTGACCCCTAAAAGCGTTTTCCCGCAGAACATAAAAAAACCTATTCCTTTATTTTTTGCGTATTGCCCATACAAAAAGAATCGTAGCAATTGTTCATGTTCTTTACATACATCTGAATTACTGTTACTAGCATGTTTGATATTTCGTGATCAAAGGTTTAGAGGAGTCCGTTCCCCACCCAACCGTTTTCTCCATTAAAATACGAAACCAGTATTATCATTTTATGTCTACAATATCTGTGCAGAATTCCATTCACTTCGGTTCACTTCTTCTCGTCTTTCCGGCGTCAACTTTCAAAATTTTGGGTGGGACCCTTGCCCCCTGAAACCATTTTCTCGCAGAACATAAAAAACCCTCATTTCTTTATTTTTGCGTATTGTCCATACACAAAGTTATGTTGCAATTCTTCATGTCCTTTACAGACATCTTACATACTGTTACTAGCACTTTTGATATTTCGTGATCAAAAGTTTGGAGAGGTCGGCGCCCCATGCAACCATTTTCCCCAGGAAAATACGAAATCCGTATTCCATCATTTTATCTCTACACTATCTGTGCACAATTAGTTCACTTCGGCTAACTTCTTGCCTTTCGGGCATAAACTTTCAAAAGTTTGGGGTGGGCTCTTTTGCCCCCTAATGCTGTCTTTCCGCAGAAAATTATAAAACCGTATTCCTTTATTTTTTGCGTATTGTCCATACAGACATTTTCTTTGGAATTCTTCGTAGCCTTTACACACATCTGACATACTGATAATAGAACTTTTGATATTTCGTGATCAAATGTTTGAAGAGGTTCGTGCCCCACCCAACCCTTTTCTCCAGGAAAATACGAAACCCGTATTCCATCATTTTAAGCCTACAACATCTGTGCAATATTTCATTTACTTCGGTTCACTTCTGCTTACCTTTTTCGCGTCATATTTAAAATATTGGTGTGGGTTTTTTGCCGCACAAAACTGTCTTTCCGCAGAAAATAAAAAAAACTTATTCCTTTATTTTTTGCGTATTGCCCATACAAAAAAGTTTCGTTGCAATTATTCATGTCCTTTACACTCATCAGACATTTTTACTAGTACTTTTGATATTTCGTGATCAAATGTTTGGAGGGGTCCGTGCCCCACACAACCGTTTTTTTAAGGAAAATAAGAAACCTGTATTTCCTCATTTTATGTCTATAATATCTGTACGGAATTTCATTCACTTCGGTCCACTTCTTCTTACCTTCCGGGCGTCAAATGTCAAAATTTTTCGTGGGGACTTTTGACCCCTAAAACTCTTTTTCTGTAGAAAATAAAAAAAAAAACCGTATTCCTTTATTTTTTGCGTGTTGTCCATAGAAAAAGTTTCGTTACAATTCTTCATGCCCTTTACACAGTTCGGAGATACTGTTACTTGTACTTTTGATATCTCGTGATCAAAGGTTTGGAGGGGTCCGCCCCACTCTACCGTTTTTCCAGGAAATTACGACGCCTGTTTTCCCTCATTTTATGTCTGCAATATCTGTGCAAAATTTTATCCACTTCGGTTCAGTCGTTATTCCCTTTCGGGTGTCAACTTTCAAAATTTTGAGTGGGGCTTTTATATTAAACCTTTGCTTTATGTAACTTTTTCTTTTTATGAAATTCTTTTTTTGGGGGGAAGGAAAGAAATGATTTTTTCTGATATCTGTCTCTTGCCATTCATCTTTTTTGAGCTGCTTAAGTAAGATCATCTTGTAACTTTTGATGTGATATAACTCCGCCAGGATAATAAAATTGTCATTCTTAACAATTTGTTTTATTTCCTTATTTGCAGTTTGCCACACTGATATATTTGTTACAAAATTAAGGTTTGGTCCAGCGCCTTTTGAATTCGGAACCAACGCAACTGCCGAGCTTTTTGGGTTGCCTGCTATTGCAGGAAAACGAGAAATGCAGGTGGTAATGCACTTTTGGAGTCGTTTATACATTGTCTCTTAATATTTTTCTTATATGATGTATAGTTCGCGAGATATTGGATTGTAACACTTATTTATAAGTACTGGAAATTTTATCGGATACAGGACCATTTTTGGGGCCCATCTTGAAAACGGTGCCCCATATCAAAAATTGTTTCCTACAAAAATTGTTCAATTTTTCAAGCTCTTTCGAACGAGGTATCACTCGACCTATGTTCCCATTTAAAAATTTCACGTTCACCCCCCTCCCCCCAAAATGGGGGGCGGGGGAAACCTAATGTTTGACTCATTTCTTAGGCCCCTCTGTATTGTACATTGCCTCTTAATATTTTTCTTATATGATGTATAGTTCGCGAGATATTGGCTTGTAACACTTATTTTGACTCACCCTGTATATATATATATAAAACTAATGTGTACTTCACAAGGAGGATTTGTGAAATTAAAACTATAAAGTCTACGTGTTAACAATGGTTCCTATGTCCGGGTACCTTGATGGCTGAACTCTATCTATAAATAGCCTGTACTTCAACAATTTATCCTTTTCTAACTTTTCATTAGGCGCAGAAAGATACCACATCGCCAACTCCTTTGTTACTTATTCAACACAAAATATTAAACAACGTATAAAACAAACAGCTGTTGTTAACAAAAACGAAGAAATAAGACAAACATCAAAATTAATAAATCAAATTGCAAATGGCAGTAAAATCATGTTTGTAATGACTGCGCTGTACGTGGTGCATACGAACATTTTTCAATTTTTGGTTTAGGTAATATTCATATCCATCAAGCTGTCGACTAAAACGAGTCTAGATCCAGAAACGCATTTACTCTTGTCACAACAATACATGGTTCGCGTGATCATTCAACTAAACTGAATCTTTACATACTTTTTCACATTCTGAAAAGAAAGTAAGTGTTTGTTAATGCCTCCCACATGACTTGACAACAAGAAAACACCTGGTAACCTTAAACTGCTAGCACGGAGGGAAACGATAACGGGCATTCCTTTGTATCCAATACTCCAGGAAGTTTGAAATTTCTCGCTGCTTTACTTCACCTATCAATCAGAAGGAAGCGACAATAGAGTTCAGTTTATTTCCGGGTCTTTTAGTTCCTTCATCGATTATATACCAATAGCCTTGCAAACTGAATACGTGAAGTCATTTGTCAAAGGTTTTCTAAAAGCTGATCCATGATGGTATTGTTAATACTTTTTTTCGGGGGGGGGGGGGGGTTGGAAAGTTAAAAGACACTTTACTGTGCTTTCCAACCTTTTTCTATGGCGACACTATTAACACTTTTTTACAATATACCTTATTCGCTGTCCTCTTCTCCAAACACAAAATAGTCTGGTATAGGACATCATTGTTACATCATGTAAAGCTGTAATAGGTATTAGTCTTTATACAGCTTCACCTTCATGACTAATATTACTCGCACGAAAATTGTACAAATCAAGTAGTTAATATGCTGAATGAAAAGGAAATTTAGTTTAATTTTATAAGTTCTCTATTAGTTTAATATTCTGAATAGGCAAAAACTTTAGTGACACCTGTGCCATCCGACACCCAAACTGGAAAGCTCTGTTAACACTATATTATTCCGAATTTAACCGTGTTGAAAACCTATGCCATCTCTCGTTCTTAGCCGACTGATTTTATGAGTAAGTCTCACTCTATGTCAAATAGTAAAGCTACATATCAAAATTAGCAGGCTGTTTGAATGGAACGTAGTGAATGGAACATGGAAATAAACAAACATGCAATGAATGGCACGCACAAGTGACCCTCAGAACATATGCTTTGTTGTATCTGGAACACTTCGAATGCGTTTCTCAACAATGCTGTATTGTTGATATGGTTAAGGTATGGGTATCTCCACATATTTTGTTGATAACACCCTGCTGAACTGCCAAAATTGCTTTTTCATTTAACTTTCAGGGTTTTACCATTGTGGATCCCAAACAACTAGTGCGACTAGAAAACTTCTACCGTTTTAGATTGGAAACCAACCTACTTCTAACAACTTTTCTCTTTCCATATTATTTAATCACAATTGCAATTCTAAAAATTAAATTTACAATTATTGTTTTTTTTTTTTTTTTTTTTTGGTAATTCTTTCTCTCTGCATGGTTCACGAAATACAAAGGTAACTTATGCAGTCAAAAAAATTTCATTAGGTAGTAGAAAAAGATGAAAAAAAAATTCAACAGAATTTTCTTGCTCCAACTGTGAAGTAGGAAGAACCCTGAGTGAGGGTTCGGACTTGGTCTACGCCATTGAGAGGGTCTACGTCATTGGTTTTAGACATTTATACATATATTATATATATATATATATATATATATATATATATATATATATATATATATATATATATATATATATATATATATATATATATATATATAATATATATATATACATATATTATATATATATATATATATATATATATATATATACATATATTATATATACATATATTATATATATATATATATATATATACATATATTATATATATATATATATATATATACATATATATATATATATATATATATATATATATTATATATATATATATATATATATATATATATATTATATATATATATATATATATATATATATATATATATATATATATATATATATATTTTTTTTTTTTTTTTTTTTTTTTTTTACAGAGTTTAAATTTTGAAAGTGTTTCTATAACATAATGCAACATTTGTTTTCATTGGTACACAATGAAGTAAAACAAAATGTACTATTCAAAATGTTCGATACATATAAGGGAAACCGACTATATTTCTGATTCTTCAGTGTCCTCTGACAGTTTCCTGAACATGGATTGCAGACCTCAAGTCACCTTCCACATGGAAATAGCTGCACTGACCTCGTAGCCGGTAGTAGTCTATTTTTCTCGCCACACTTTTTTAAACTTACAGGTATTAGCTGATAAACAGATATTTTCAGAGTTACTGTATTAGCTGAGGGATATTTTTTCCTTTATCAAATTCACTGTACCGCGTGATCCTGTAACATTAATAATTAGATAAAGGGTATTCTTGATCCTACCGATTTTGATAGGTTCCGTAGTTTTCAACATTTGTAATTTGGAAAGAACGCATTTTCCATCCCACCTTATACAACAAAGTCTCGAATAATTATGCGCGGATTATATCCGCTTTGCAGGTTATTCGACAGGATATTAATTACGACGAGTGTTTTAAATCAATGATTATCGAAAATATTGAAATGACAAAAAGAAAAAATCCAATACGTGTGAACGGAACTAGCAGCGAGTAGGTCGAACAGTAACAAGTCAAACACATCTGTAGTATAAAGATTAGTTATTACAGTTCAGTTTTGTTTAATAATGACAACTAAAAATAATTACACAGTTTTAAGATATGTAATTCTTTTACCGGCGGTATGCAATTGTACTTAATACAGGCACTTCATTTTTGTATTTATGGCTTGAATATTTCTGCTTAAGTAGACTTGAAGATTGGAACAAGTATAGCCAAGGTAATAGATCAATAGATGCCAACAGGACGTAGGGTTCCTGCGGAGTTCGGACTCAACGAAATCCAGTCTTTTCTGTAAATTTAGTCTAATTTTAGGGTGATTTTACAAGGTTTAATTTATCCTCATATTAAATTTGGACTCTTCGAAATAAATTCTTGCGTACATGGCTGGAAGCCAGTATCTGCTAATCTTTCGCTCTTCTTTAAAATTTGACGATTTCATTTGCACCCCCCGGTGGGGTCACTCAGTCGAAAAAGTGTAAGAAGCTTTTTCAGGCCAGCCACCCTGAATGAGGTTTTCCTGGGTTTTCCTCATTCACACCAGGCAAACGCCGGAGTGGTACCTAATTTATAGGTCCCAGGCCGCTTCCTTTCTTTTTTCCCATCCCCTCAAAAACATGTACCATTTTGTCGGGCACGAATAATTAGGAGTTTGTTGCTCTATACAGTTCTGTAACTTGTTGAGGAGCACGGGTGCAATTCCCCTTCAGGATTAACTTTTTTTACTCCATAGGATACCATACGATACGAACATGAATATATAAGTATGGAATATGTTCACCACATTACAAAAAACAGGAAAGAAAAAAAGAAAACGAAAATGTGATCTGGGCCCCATTTCAGCAAACTGTCTACTATTATAGTGCGTCCAGTAAGAGAACGTCTCTGACAGCTCGCAGTAACATTGCCACTACTCGCGTGTCAAGGTTTTTTTCGGTGCAACTGTAGTGGCAATTTAATTAATAGTATAAGACAGAGTGATCGTGGTTGGTAACACGGGTATCAAAGTAGGAGCTGCAATGTCCCATTGCATGTGGTAAGAAACGTCAGAGACCATCTCTTGTTGGCCGTGCTATAGGGCCTCCAGAAATAATATACCTACGTATATTTCTTACGGTTTTAAGTTGCGTCGAATATTGTCCTCTCAATATAAGTTATGGTACATGGAATGAGTCCATCATACCATTTCAAATAATAATAATCTGTATATTAAAATGCTAGGTTTATATATTTTTCTCTCCAAAGAAAAAATTATGTTTGTCTCCAATCCTTTCGACAATGAGATCTCTAAAATCATTGCCAAATTTTGTGTAGATTGTCCAGTTCTAATTGAATATTTAAAAAATGACCGTTATTTCTTTATTACATTTTTTTAGGGGTACATTGGAAGTATTGAAATTGTTAAAAAGTAAAGCATACCCTATGAGTTATACATTCCAACACCATACATTTGTATATATGGGTTGCATATCACTCAGGCGTTTGATTCAAGCCAAATAATAATAATAATAATAATAATAATAATAATAAATAATAATAATAATAATGAAAACTAAAAATACGTAATCATTTCTCCAATTTGATATGAATCTCTATTATTTGGTGTGTTTTGCCCAATGAACACCATATATCACTGACATAATTCTGTGTGTAATGTATTTGCTTATTACATACTGCATACATGAAGAAAGAAAACATTGATCATACATGAATTAAACTCCAACCGGAAGTAGGCTCAAGCTGGCAAACTGCGATATATATATATTGAAAAAATAAAAAATCTCCCCTTTATGATACCCCTT